>NW_028151271.1:7500-30000 GCF_964638095.1 Poromitra crassiceps
GGGGAACGATATCCGAGGGGAATGTTCGGCGTTCCCGGGCGTCCCCCTCTCAAAGCCCCTCTGATTATGCGAGCCAGCTGGTTGAGAGACGCGAGGAGCCCGGCGGGCGGCGTCTCCCCCCCCTCAGGCCCCGGGTGTTTTGGGAGAGCGGGTGTACGGTTTAGGAGCGGCGTGAGAGGATGGGATGGCATGTCCTGCAGCGGGCATCAGTCAAGCTGGGTCGTTTGGTTGGAATGTGACTCAGGAAACCCATAATGGGGCTTACTGTATGTGCTGCCGGCATGACTGTTGTCTTTTAGCGCTGTGAGGTACAGAGGAAACGGATATGGGTAGCGGTGGCGGTGGTGGTGATGATGATGATGATGATGATGATGATGATGGTTCAAGGGTCATCCCAAAGGTATATTTGTCTTGCAGTCTGGTCATGCAGGCAGCTCCACAGTTCAAGCGCAACACACAAAACAGTTCAATACACAATTCCTCACAAATAAGATAAGATAATAAAGTGCTTTTTGGGCGCTAAAGCACTGAGGAAGAAGGCAGACCATTATACACAGCAAAGACTTGGCTGAAAGATAGGAAGAGTCAAGATCCATCTAAGCAATGATCCATGCAGCCTGCGAGGTGTGAAAGGAGCAGAAGTGCAAGCTGTGCTCTGCAGGGAGAGGGGAGCTCTTCCAGGGTGAAGCTGTGCTCTGCAGGGAGAGGGGAGCTCTTCCAGGGTGAAGCTGGGACGTGTGGACGGACAAGCAGGAGAGAGACAATTCAGCGATGAATCCATCATGAGCAGCCTCAGTCACCAAACCAGAACCTTTTCCTGGGTAATCACTCATCTCCGAACAGAACTCGTTTTGGGTCTTATGTGACGCGTTTGACAAATCTTCCTTTTCCAGCTCCGTCAATGTCGCGCTGAGCGGGTCACTAATGCGGGTGATTTGTCCTTCAGATGGACTAAACAGAGCGCGCTGGGAGCCTGACCTCCTGTGTGGCCGGATCAGATAAGAACTACAGGTAAACACAAACACACCGAGGGGAGAGACAACAAAGCTCTGATGACAAATGACACACACACACACGCACGCACGCACGCACGCACGCACACACACACACACACACACACAATCCCTCTTTCTCTGTCTCCCTGACACACAGACCTGCATCACAGACACAAACATTCACACTCACATAGAAACTAATAACACACTCTGATACACACACACACACACATACACACACACACACACACACACACACACACACACACACACACACACACACACACACGGGCGGACACACACACACACACACACACACACACACACACACACACACCAAGGTTATTATCGTTAACTAACAAAATAACAAACTAGGTGTGTAAAAACATTTTTAACTGGAATTAAATAAAAATTAGGCTTTATGAGAAAAAAGTGATAACTAACTGTATTGTGTGTTACAAAATTAACTAAAATAAACTAAGATTAGAGAGAAAAATGTCTTTAGTTTTCGTCCGTGTCAATTTATTTCATACATAAGCCTATTGTTGAGTTTTTATTACACAGTAACGTTCTGAATCTTGCCCCTGACAAAAATACCCATATTACAAAAAAGACTACAACTAAAAGTCAAACCAATAAAACTAAACAAAAACTAAGCAATTCAAAAAATAAACTACCAACCCCACTTTAAAAAACGAATTAAAACTAAACTGAAATGGAAAATAAAGTCAAAATGAAATAAAAATGAAAAATGTAAAACTATAATAACATTCACACACACGCGCACGCACGCACGCACACGCACGCACGCGTACACACACACGCATGTATGCACGCACGCACGCACACACACACACCCACACACACACACACACACACACACACACACACACACACACACACACAGTGAACAGTGTGCCTTGACCCCTCCACCTTTGATTGTGGCACATTGAGTAATGAGGGGTCATTTGCTTCAGCTAAATATGTTTGGGTTCTAGGGGGGTTATGACCAGAGACATTACCACACACACACACACACACACACACACACACACACACACACACACACACACACACACACACACACACACACACACACACACACACACAGATACACACACATGCAAATACACATGTGCATATGCAGATGCTCTCTCACGCACACATACACACACACACACACACACACACAGACACACACGCGCGCACACACACACCCAAAGATGCTCTCTCCAATACACACAAATACACAACCAGTGCGCCAATACATACACATGTGCAGAATGCTCTGTCATGCACACGCACACACACAGCGCACACACGCACACCCGCACATCACGCGCGGGGCCCTCTGCACACACTGCACACTTGTCCGTGTGTAAGTGAGATGTCTTCCGTTTCAACAATGTGTGCAGTGTGTGCGCCGCCTGCCTCTCTCTCCCCTTGGCAGAGTTACTCAATCCCCCTGACACGCATTCTGCACGCATGACGGCGGGCCTTCTCATGACGCCGCTGGAGCCACCCCTTTAGTTCCGCCTGGGCTCGGTACACGCACAGTTCACAGGGTCAGAGGGCCAAGGGGTGCCACTGCCGGGATGGGACCCTCTGTGTGTGTGTGTGTGTGTGTGTGTGTGCGTGCGTGTGTGTGTGTGTGTGTGTGTGTGTGTGCATGCACTGCTGGGACGGGACCCTCTCTGTGTGTATGTGTATGTGCGTGCACTGCTATGAAATACAGGGTCTCTAACGAACGGCTTTGATCTGTCCTTGTAGAGTTGTAAGGTTTGACAGAGGGCCTCCACTATAATTGCCAGGCAGTACAGTACCATACAGTGTGGACTCAGAGAAATCCAGCTGACCCTGGCTGTGATCTCTGAGGACCAGAAAGGCAGGAATTTAAACCCACCAAAGCGGCGATAGAACGCCGTGTTGACCTCGCGTCGAATCGGCAGATAGGAGCGGGATTGTGTGTGTGTGTTGTGTGTGTGTTGTGTATGTTGTGTGTGTGCTGTGTGCGCTCGCTCGCGGCGGTGCCCTCACCTCCGCTGACCCCCTGAGAAGAGCTCAAAGGCGCAGAGGTGACGACCTTTGACCTCCAACAGGATCCCAGCCAAATGAGAAAACGCTGCTCATTTATTATTGCAAGCGCCGACGTTTTGTTGGATAACAGGGGAATGCGCGCTCCCAAATCAATGGCGGGGTCGAGACCTGCGTGTTTGCATGTTGTTGATCATTCATCCCTGTTTATTTACACGCCGTTTACTCTGTTGATATGCTTTTCTTTGGTCACATGATCGCGAGGGGAAACTCGCTGCATCGAATAAGTCGGCAAATCTGAGCAGGCAATTATGGCCAAATCTACGCTTCACATGTGGCGGCCTATTCCACTGGATGATGTCACAGAGCAGACTTCCACTGGATGATGTCACAGAGCAGACTTCCACTGGATGATGTCACAGAGCAGACTTCCACTGGATGATGTCACAGAGCAGACTTCCACTGGATGATGTCACAGAGCAGACCTCCACTGGATGATGTCACAGAGCAGACTTCCACTGGATGAGCAGACTTCCACTGGATGACGTCACAGAGCAGACTGCCACTGGATGACGTCACAGAGCAGACTTCCACTGGATGATGTCACAGAGCAGAATTCCACTGGATGACGTCACAGAGCAGACTTCCACTGGATGATGTCACAGAGCAGACTTCCACTGGATGATGTCACAGAGCAGACTTCCACTGGATGACGTCACACAGAGCAGACTTTGAAGAGGGCTGCAGTTCGACATCGTGGGAGAGTCGAGTGAGACATTTGAATCGAAACCCAACGAAAACTTCACTCGGCCCTTTGTCCATAATTGGTGGCTTTCTCACAAGCTTCTGCATGCAGCGGCAGAGCCAGCAACACCCCATGCGCCTCTCCCAGCTGACTCCCAGAGAAAACAAGTCCAGGGCTTATGGGCCTTTCAATTAAGACACACAGAGCTGGTGGTTATGCTCAGCCTGAGGTCTGGCACGCAGCGCCCAAACTCTCTCACTTTTATGATGCTCTCCAATCTATAAACTCACTTATTATATAATCATATTGCAGGGATTGTAAAACAGAGGCTTGTTGTTGGCTTATTAAGGTGCGCTGCTGGCTGTGTGTGTGCATGGTGGGTCTGTACGACACAAATAAAAGCTTATGTGCGCTGTGAGGAAGTAAGCGATTGCCGCGGTTTATCTAATTGTTTATCTGCACGCGTGCACGTGGGTGTGTGTGTGTGTGCACGCGTGCACGTGGGTGTGTGTGTGTGTGTGTGTGCACGCGTGCACGTGGGTGTGTGTGTGTGTGTGTGCACGCGTGCACGTGGGTGTGTGTGTGTGTGTGTGCACGCGTCTGCACGTGTGCACGTGGGCGTGTGTGTGGGTGTATTGTGCGCTTGTGAGTGCACGCTTGTGCAGTCAGAAACAGGATGTGTGTACGCAGGCTGGGGTTTGGCACGGCCGCCTGATGCAGTTGGCACCAGGTCATCTGTTACGCTGAGTGCGTGAATTTCCCTCGTATGCTCTCCTCCTTTTAGGAGGAAGGACTGGTTGAAAAATGACAAGGGAGTAATGCTAGAGGAGGTACAACAGAGAGAGAGAGACTATTTTTATTTGAAAAAATAAAATAAAATTTGTTCTCACATTTTCTCCCCAATTGTACTTGGCCAATTCCCCGTGCTGTTCTGGTTGTTGTTCCACCCCCTCTGATGATCTGGAGAGAGCTTCTTTTCACCTGCAAGCAGTTTCACCGGCAGGACGTAGCGTGTGGGAGGATCATGCTATTTCCCCCAGTTCCCCTCCCCCCGACCAGAGGAGGCACTTGTGCACCGACCTGGCCACATACCCTTAATTAATCCAGCTTCCCAGCCACAGACACGGCCAATTGTGCCTGGACGCCCGACCAAGCCAGAGGTAACACGGGGACTCGAACCTGTGACCCTCATGTTGGCAGGCAGGGAATCTCCCGCTGCACTACCCACACGCCCAGCAGAGAGACTCTTTGTTTGTTTAAGCAATGTTAGGAATGGAATTGAATTGAGTGGAAAGCGGAAGACTGGCCAACAGACTCCAGCAGGTCAGTCTCATGCACAGCAGTAATGACCAGAGAGAGGAGTGGGAGAACGTGTCCGTTCCCCTCCCACGCATCCTGGCCGCTCCAGCCTCTCATGCGCTCCTCAGACCTCCTGCTTCCTTCCAGGGTTACAGCCCAGGCCTTGGCCTTTCACCAGGGGGCTCCTGTCCAGCCACCAGCCCCGCACGTCCCACCCTGCCTGGGACAGACCAGCCGCTGTAAGCTGGAGGTCTGCAGCTAGAGTCTAGTCTGGTCTATTTATAGACTGCAGTCCTTTATCACAGGGCTAATCATATATTTAAGTTATTTAAGTTATTTAAGTTAAGTTATTTAAGTTAAGTTTAAGTTAAGTTATTTAAGTTATCCTTTATTTATCCCCTTGGGGAAATTCATCCTCTGCATTTGACCCATCCTCTACTAGGAACCTTCCTAGAACTAGGAGCAGTGGGCAGCCACTGTGCAGCGCCCGGGGACCAACTCCAGTTATTTTGCCAGTACCTTGGTCAGGGGCACTGACAGGAGTATTAACCCTAACATACATGTCTTTCTTTGATGGTGGGAGGAAACCGGAGCACCCGGAGAAAACCCACACGGACACGAGGAGAACATGCAAACTCCACACAGAAAGGACCTGGGACGGACCGGGGTTTGAACCCAGGACCTTCTTGCTGTGAGGCAACAGTGTTAACCACTGAGCCACCGTGCCATCGCACGCCATACACATGTCATATACCACTAATCCTATACATACTATATCATAATCCTTTATATCATTTACTACATTATAACCTGTACAAAGATACCTTTCCATGCTCAGTGCCATCCCCATTATTAATGAGTCTGCTCATATCCAATCAGACTTGGTTCCGAATGATATTTGCATATAACTTATTATAGACAGTTAAAACATCCAGGAAAGTCAAATATATTGATCACGAAGGAAATTCTGGTGTACAGTAGTGTCTTGTGATACTCTGAGCGTCTCATGAGTAGCTGCGTGTGTGTGTGTGTGTGTGTGTGTGTGTGTGTGTGTGTGTGTGTGTGTGTGTGTGTGTGCGTGCACGAGTGTGCACGCACAAGCATGTGCAGAAGCACTTTAGTCTTTTAGCACTTTAGTCTCTTGTCACAAAGCACTTTATAATGGTTTTATTTTGATCTTACAGTATTTTAATGTGTTCTATTGTAATGATGCTTGTTTTGATGTCTTGTGATTTCGTATGTTTTGTTTTGATCTTCTGGACAGCTGAACTTCCCGTCTGCATAACTATTTTACCCTCGGGTACTAATAAAGAAACCTTGAAACCTTGTTGCAGTAAGCCACGCCCTCTTGGCACTCTATGCAGACCAATCAAACACCAATAATGATTTTTCTAATAGTGCCGGCTGTGTTCTATCTGCAGGCAGCAGCTCCGTCTTCCTGCCTCTGCTTTTATCAGCGCTGCTCACTTCCACCCTGCTCACAAGCCCCCTGAGTCTGTGTGTGTGTGTGTGTGTGTGTGTGTGTTTACAAAAAGTCTACTGTAGAACTGTATGACATCATCATAGTGCCACTTTCCTGTGTGTGTGTGTGTGTGTGTGTGTGTGTGTGTGTGTTTGTTTGTTTGTTTACACAAAGTCTAGAACTGTATGACATCATCATAGTGCTACTTTCCTGTGTGTGTGTGTGTGTGTGTGTGTGTGTGTGTGTGTGTGTGTGTGTGTGTGTGTGTGTGTGTGTGTGTGTGTGTGTGTGTGTGTGTGTGTGTGTGTGTGTGTGTGTGTGTGTGTTTGTTTACACAAAGTCTAGAACTGTATGACATTATCATAGTGCCACTTTCCTTCATGGGGACACACATACATACATTCAGACAGACAGACAGACAGACAGACAGACAGACAGACAGACAGACAGACAGACAGACAGACAGACAGACAGACAGACAGACACTCAGACAGACAGGCAGACAGACAGACAGACAGACAGGCAGGCAGGCAGACAGACAGACAGACAGACAGACAGACAGACAGACAGGCAGGCAGGCATACATACATACATACATACATACATACATACATACATACATACATACATACATACATACATACATACATATTCAATGAAAGAAGGGCTTTCCAAACACTTAAATTTGCACTAAAATTCACATTTAGTATTGTGCATTTTAAAACAGGGCAGAAGAATTCATAATACAGAACGATGAGTAGTCCAAGGACTGACCATCATCACTGTCACGCCTTACAAATCTAGAGAATGATGATGACCTTAGCACAGGGGTGTCCACACTTTTTTGAATGGGGGCCAGATTAGATAATGTGAAAATGCCGGGGGCCAGGTCATATGGGTTATAATCTTTTTTAATTGAAAATCACATACAATTGTACTCTAAGTTTTGTTTACTATCTGAAAACATTATAGTTCCACCTGCATAGTTCCTACTTGGTGCTTGTACAAACTGTATGATAGTGCTGTCATCGTTAGGCGAAGGGGAAAAAATGCAAATTGAACTTGCTTGATTAACCAATACTGTGTGGACGGCCACATATAGTATATTTTGAGAGAGAAGCCGAGGGCCACTTAAAATCTGTCCGCGGGCCAGAATTGGCCCCAGGGCCGGACTTTGGACGTGCCTGCCTTAGCACAACAATGCTTTGTTTTTGTTTGCCTCAATTGAAAGCCTTGTGTGCCTCCATTCAGTCAGCCATTAATTATCTTATCTTCCTCTCCTGCGACAACACTTCAGGGACTGTTTCCCAATAAACACTTAGCTCTAAGATCCTCTTTGTCCACAAAGGCAGACACACAAACAACTGATCTTAGCACTAAGCACGCATTAGAAACAAGTGTCACAGGCTGGCAAGCTCATTTCTTCTTCTCCTGCGTGCTGGTGAACCACTGGTCCAGCAGCTGGTCCAGCAGGTGAAGTGGTAGGCCTTGCCGTGCTGAGCTGCTGAGCCTCAGGGAAAAACCCCATGCTGCCGTAGATGAGGGGAGCCAGGCAGAAGAGCCCAGAGCTGGTCATAGGACCAGGTGGCTGATGTTGTTGCGCGGCAGGGCCATGAAGCTGAAGAAGAATGGACTGATGCTGAGGAGGTAGGGGTACTCCCACTGGTACGGCTTCCACATTTGCTCTCTCATTTTCTCATTATACTTGGCCAATCACTGCTCCCCCCCTTTACTTGCCAGAGGGGCACTTTACACGAGGACGGTTTCCTATGGAAACGGGGAATTATTTTATCGTTAGTGCCTCCCGTTAAGACGGCGACGGCAAATTCGCGCTTAGGAAACGACACATTTTAAAACCACCCTCCAGAGTGAAATTCTTGGTGACGCTCCCCGCTGAGCGCTCCATGTAATCACTTTGGAACGGCACATTTCAGAAACTCTGACGTGCCTGCACAGGCGACACACGCGATGCTGTGCGCGAGTTGGCAACCAAATACAACGTCAGTATGAATGAAGTTTGGCAACACTCAGAATTAAGCTACACTGCGGCCAACTTCAGTTACATGTTCATAGCGTTACTGCTGCGAGGAGCCGATGGCTGTACCCGGTCGGCATTTAACGTTAGTTACAAAAGCAGTCGACAGTGTTTTCTCACTGCCAGTAGCAGTAGGGTGACAGATCACAGTCAGCGCTCCCGGTCCTCGCTGCTCGTTAAAGATTTCCAATAGGCGTTATTCTGATAAACTGGTCACATATATGTTACATTCTCACCCGACAAATATTAAAACTTTAACAGTTTGGGGGGTTTTTTTAGCTTGAAAAAAGCTTTTTGGCAAGTCTAAATGACTGCGGAAAGTGTACTCTACTTCCGCGTTTAAAGCGAAATTACGTCATGCAGTAAGCGTCCTTGTATGGGCAAAGAATAAGGTGATCACACTGCCACCTAGCGACCTGGCATGTACATTACGGCGTTTTAAAAATTCAACAGCGCTCATGTAAACAGGGAGAAGGTGTGAAGGAAAAGGCGTGAAGGAAACGCTATTGTGTCGTTTCTTTCAGAAACTGTCCTCGTGTAAAGGGCCCCTAAATAACCAAAGTTATTCAAGTTGTTTTAGCTCGTTTAAAGTTGGAAAGGCTGCAAGCGTTTCAAATGAATTGCTGTTTTGTTTCCAATTAATGTGTAAATTGTAGCAGAGAGTAGACCTAGAGACGCCCATTAAGAGACCAAAACTGCTGCTTTTTTGGGAACAGCACTGACAAGTTATTTGATGGTTTGCAGAGACGTAAAAAAAGACTTGATTTAGAAACGTAATTTGCTGACGTTTTGTTTCAAATTGAGGTTGATATTCTATCCCTGGTTTGCAGACACGTACGTTTTTTAAATTCTGGCATTTGGGTTGTGTATGTTGTGTGCGTGCGTGTGCATGAGCTGGTGTGTGTGTGTGTGTGTGTGCATGTGTGTGTGTGTGTGTGCTCTTAAAAGGGAAAAAGTATGGCGGATGTGCGACGGGGACTCCCGGCACAGACACCTCAGGAACAATCAGAGGCTCTCCGCTCCGTTTCCTGTTTTACTTTTTATTGGCTAGGCACTCATCGTCACGCCGACACAGACAGGAAGTGCCGCTCCACGCCATGATGGACAAATGGACGGGGAGATTAAAAACACCAGGAGAGAATGTGCAAAGAAAGAGCGGATACACTCCCCGGGCTATTTCAGGCTTTGAAAACACACACGCGCACACACACACACACACACACACACACACACACACACACACACACACACACACACACACACACACACACGTGCGCACAGGCACACACACACGTGCGCACACGCACACACACACACAGGCACACACACACTGAGGATGCGTTGCTTCCTGCCCTCTGCCTCCAGTGAGTCAGACATTTTGGACTCTTGCTGTCTATTTGTTTTGAATGGCTTTCCCATCCTTTAACAACTCCAAACATCAACACGCCCTCTGTGGTTCTGCTCCTCTAAAGAATGTGTCAGTGGATCTACAGTCGAGTCTTCAGGGCTTTTCCTGCCTCAAACTGGGCCTTTTGGGGGTGATTACATAATGACAGTAAGCAGCATGATTGGTCCGCGTAAAGACTGAACTTACTGTATGGAGCAATGTGATTGTAAGCACCCCGAGCGTCAGATTTTAAGCAGTTTCAATGTAAAAAATGTGGGACTTTAACTTTGAAATAGTCTAAAAACGATACAGTGAAAATGCTCAATTTTGGGTTAGTGTGTAGTCAGCGTTATCCCGAATACAACCGTATCCGTCATTGTCAGAACTTATGGAGCAATGTGTTTTTACAGCACCTCTGGAAGCCATTTCAAGGTACAGATGTGGGACTTTAACTTTGAAATTCCCTAAAATGATACAGTGCAAATGGTTGGTTTTGAGTTATTATGCAGCCAGGGTTGTCCTGAATTCAAATATTATATCAGTCATTGTCAGGCAGCTAAACTCTAAGAATAGAGTCATGATGTACCTGGCAATTTAGTGGGATGTTTTATGTTATAAGGCTAAACTCTTTGGGGGATGCCAAAAATTCCTCTCTGCATGGAAAATCCTGGTCTTACCGGTTTGCCAAAACAGACAGCAGCTGGTAGACAGAAGCACCCTGGAGCACAGAACATTCACAATTTCATATGTGTTCATGAAAATGTTTAACCACTTTTTTCAGTTACATTGTCACAAGGGTGACAAGCTACTTGAAAGGTTTTCCAAGAAGATAAACCCAAATTAATAATACATGATTTAACTCTGTTGATTCTGCCAGCGTTTGCAATGCAGCGCGGCGCCACACCCATTAGAGTTTCTTCACTTTCTAAATAAATCAACAGTTGTTAACTCTGAAAATGTTTCTAGATGAATTCCAGGGGAAGAAAACAATCATGTGTTGGTGTTTGCCGTATGGATCTTACCCCCCTTTACATTCACCGCTACATCACTGATCACAGTCTCCACAGGGAGATCCATGTTCTGGAGCCTGTTCCTCAGAAGGTGTGTCCGCTCCTCCTTTCCCATGCCCACTTCCCATCTCCCAGTGGCGTTCCCAGCGGAGTTCCCAGTAATCAGCGCTCCTTTGATGGGGAAGCAGTGCAGGGAGAGGCACAAGGGATTATGAGTGAAACAGCCGGAGCTTTGGTTACAGCCTGGATGTTTTCTAACCCGGCACTACGACCAGGCTGGGAATTTTCCACTGAATCACAGAAAAGAAGTCGGCGGGCCAGAGAACATGGCTCGCACACGCACCAGAGAACACGGCTCGCACACGCACCAGAGAACACGGCTCGCACACGCACCAGACAACACGGCTTGCACACGCACCAGACAACACGGCTCGCACACGCACCGCCGACATGCAACATGTGCGTTTGGACATGTGAGCGAAAAGCCCACAACCACCCACACACACACTCCCCTCCACATACTTGGCATAAAGCAATATTAGGAAAACCAACAGCCTATAATGACCATGTGAATTTAATTGAGTTCACTTATTAAACTATATTAAACCCACTTCAATCATCAAGGGGAAGCCGTAGAGGGGAGGAGACTTGACTTCGCCAAGGAAACATGGATGGCTCCTCGTTCCATATAAAAAGTGCCACAGAGGAAGCGACTCATTGCTGATTGAGATGCACAGCCACCTGAAATTCCTACCAGTCAATTATCCCACCCTGCTAATGAGCAAATCTGTCTTTTCCAGATGAGCTGATTGTTCTCATCATTGTAAACACAAATCCCCTTCACTTCACTTCTCTCCTCTCTCTCGTTTTATGAAACGCGCTCCTCGCGAGTACGATCATCAAAGCCCTTATTAAGAAACATCCCCACCAGGGACGAGCTATAATAACGCACTTTATTACATATTCATTTTAAGTTTTTTAATTCCCCCGAAGAGCACCTCTCTCATATTGCCGCCTCGGTGCGAGCCGGGTATTCCATTACATCATGACCCTCTTCCAGGGCCTCATTAGCATGCTCGTTATCTCATTAGCAAATTGAGTGGGACCTCGTTAGCGCCCGCGAGCTTTGCTAAGGTGATGCCGGTTAACGGCGCGCTTGTTTGTTAATGAGATGGATTCATCAGATAGCGCGGGTTTCAACAATACGAGGAGGGCTTCTGCTCTCGAGGGGGAAACTGAGCTGGAGAATCGCTTCAGTCTTTATCACGGCGAAGGCCTTCGTCGGGCTCTGATGTTTGTCCGGTGTCGGAGTCTGAACGAAAACAGCCCAGCGTCAATGGAGGCGATGCATCATCCTACCTAAACGTCAAGCTGGTGCTTTGTAGCCAATAAAGCTGGACCGCGAGCTGAGTCACGCGCTTCACGCTGCAGTTTAGATGAGCTTCAGGGTTGACAGGAATGTTAAACTAATAGATAGCAGCCTCCTCTTCCGCGGTGGCAACAACAAACAAACAAATAAATTGAGAGCGGAGGGAAGAGAGGCTTTCTCGCTTCAAAAGGACGGAAAGCAACAAACACCAACAAACAGCGGCTGGCAGTTTCCTTCTTAAAGGGCCTTGTTTGAATTACTCTTCTATTTGTGTAAAGTGCCCGGGCGTTTTTGGAAGTGGAGAGCCTGCGGAATAGGAGGGGTGGAAAAGTGGGGGGTGTCCTTTTGGGTTAATTTGGCCCCATTTTGTCGGTGGTCACGCTGAAGCTGCGTATCGCCCTGAGGGACGTGCTGTTTTTCGGGGAGGGGGGTTTCGGAGTGGCCACAAACACACAGAGGAAACACTGGTAGCACTCAAGAAAAGCCAAATAAACAATTTGGGCCCAAATGATTCACAGGTGGCGGCAGACAGGACCGCCATCTGCGGCGAGGCCCGCGGTGCCACCCCTCCCGCCCGGCCGCAGTGGCACGGTCCGCAGCGAGAGCAGAGCACGCTTATGTAATCGCTTCAGCTGTCGGCACGGCTCAAACCAAACCGCAGGGGGAGGGAAGGACCACGGCTGCACTCATCTTTTTGGTGTTTGCTCGTTCAGAATGTAGCGTACAATAGCAGCCTATAAAGAATTGGGTGTGTGTGTGTGTGTGTGTGTGTGTGTGTGTGTGCGTGTGCGTGTGCGTGTGGGTGTGTGTGTGTGTGTGCATGTGTGCGTGTGTGTGTGCGTGTGTGTGTGTGTGTGTCCGTGCGTGTGCGTGTGCGTGTGTGTGTGTGTATGTGTGTGTGTGTGTGTGGCATTTCTGGGGGTCCCGCCTGTTCCGAGTTCTCACATTCCCTGTGTGTTTTAGGGATCTGCGGTCGGTCCGCTGTTCTGGACACACTGGCTAGTGGCTAGTAGAGTGGCTGAGGTGGCTAGTGGAGGCTGAGAGAGTCCCTTTTTTGAGAAGAAGTTTTGAAAGAAAATGATTTGTAAAGGGGTGGAGTGTTCTAACAATATAAAGATATCTGATTGTTCGACTGAGAGCTACAATTGCATCAACAAAGAGGCATTTCAATGCACTTCCGCCAGATAGAAGTCACTGAACGCAAAACAGCTCAATAACGTCTTCAAACCCACGCACAAAGCAGCCTTTTTGAACAAGCCTCCTTTCAATGATGGCCACAGCGGTCAAAGCCCTAACTTGATTAGCGGGATAAACATCGGCGCAAAAGCATTAGTGAGGTATGGTCAAATGGTGACCTCACTGATAATGCACACACACACTTAGCAAGCACTAAAACTAAGCCCGGCGTGGGCAGCTGCCAAGGCCAATCAAAGCCCTCTGTACATCCTGCAGAGCAGCTGTCTCATCCAATCACAGCTGCACGTGTGTCATCTGCCTTTCAGTTGGAAATCAAGTTCAGAATAGAACAGTTTGAACCCTATGGCACGGCGCTCTGCGGCCGCATGTGGCCTCTCTTCGGGGGACTGTGGGGACGGTGTCTCCTCAGGGGACTGTGTCTCCTCGGGGGACTGTGGAGGATGGTGTTTCCCCAGGGGACTGTGGGGACTGTGTCTCCTCGGGGGACTGTGGAGGATGGTGTTTCCTCGGGGGACTGTGGGGACAGTGTCTCCTCGGGGGACTGTGGGGATGGTGTCTCCTCAGGGGACTGTGGGGAGGGTGTCTCCTCAGGGGACTGTGGGGAGGGTGTCTCCTCAGGGGACTGTGGGGAGGGTGTCTCCTCAGGGGACTGTGATGACGGTGTCTCCTCAGGGGACTGTGAGGAGGGTGTCTCCTCGGGGGACTGTGGGGAGGGTGTCTCCTCAGGGGACTGTGATGACGGTGTCTCCTCAGGGGACTGTGGGGAGGGTGTCTCCTCGGGGGACTGTGGGGACGGTGTCTCCTCAGGGGACTGTGGGGAGGGTGTCTCCTCGGGGGACTGTGGGGACGGTGTTTCCTCGGGGGACTGTGGGGAGGGTGTCTCCTCGGGGGACTGTGGAGACGGTGTTTCCTCGGGGGACTGTGGGGACAGTGTCTCCTCGGGGGACTGTGGGGACGGTGTCTCCTCAGGGGACTGTGGGGAGGGTGTCTCCTCAGGGGATTGTGGGGAGGGTGTCTCCTCAGGGGACTGTGGGGAGGGTGTCTCCTCAGGGGATTGTGGGGAGGGTGTCTCCTCAGGGGACTGTGATGACGGTGTCTCCTCAGGGGACTGTGGGGAGGGTGTCTCCTCGGGGGACTGTGGAGACGGTGTTTCCTCGGGGGACTGTGGGGACAGTGTCTCCTCGGGGGACTGTGGGGATGGTGTCTCCTCAGGGGACTGTGGGGAGGGTGTCTCCTCAGGGGACTGTGGGGAGGGTGTCTCCTCAGGGGACTGTGGGGAGGGTGTCTCCTCAGGGGACTGTGATGACGGTGTCTCCTCAGGGGAATGTGAGGAGGGTGTCTCCTCGGGGGACTGTGGGGAGGGTGTCTCCTCAGGGGACTGTGGGGAGGGTGTCTCCTCGGGGGACTGTGGGGACAGTGTCTCCTCGGGGGACTGTGGGGACAGTGTCTCCTCAGGGGACTGTGGGGAGGGTGTCTCCTCAGGGGACTGTGATGACGGTGTCTCCTCAGGGGACTGTGGGGAGGGTGTCTCCTCAGGGGACTGTGGGGAGGGTGTCTCCTCAGGGGACTGTGATGACGGTGTCTCCTCAGGGGACTGTGGGGAGGGTGTCTCCTCAGGGGACTGTGAGGACGGTGTCTCCTCAGGGGACTGTGAGGACGGTGTCTCCTCAGGGGACTGTGGGGAGGGTGTCTCCTCAGGGGACTGTGATGACGGTGTCTCCTCAGGGGAATGTGAGGAGGGTGTCTCCTCGGGGGACTGTGGGGAGGGTGTCTCCTCAGGGGACTGTGGGGAGGGTGTCTCCTCGGGGGACTGTGGGGACAGTGTCTCCTCGGGGGACTGTGGGGACAGTGTCTCCTCAGGGGACTGTGGGGAGGGTGTCTCCTCAGGGGACTGTGATGACGGTGTCTCCTCAGGGGACTGTGGGGAGGGTGTCTCCTCAGGGGACTGTGGGGAGGGTGTCTCCTCAGGGGACTGTGATGACGGTGTCTCCTCAGGGGACTGTGGGGAGGGTGTCTCCTCAGGGGACTGTGAGGACGGTGTCTCCTCAGGGGACTGTGAGGACGGTGTCTCCTCAGGGGACTGTGGGGAGGGTGTCTCCTCAGGGGACTGTGATGACGGTGTCTCCTCAGGGGACTGTGGGGAGGGTGTCTCCTCAGGGGACTGTGAGGACGGTGTCGCCTCAGGGGACTGTGGGGAGGGTGTCTCCTCAGGGGACTGTGAGGACGGTGTCTCCTCAGGGGACTGTGGGGAGGGTGTCTCCTCGGGGGATTGTGAGGACGGTGTCTCCTCGGGGGACTGTGGGGACGGTGTCTCCTCGGGGGACTGTGGAGGACGGTGTCTCCTCGGGGGACTGTGGGGACGGTGTCTTTCCCACTTTGAAGGTGATTCTGCCATCTTCTATTTAATTTGATATCACGTAAGATTAAAAATAGAAATGAAAGTAAACTAGATGAAGAGAAAAGGGGATGCAGCATCATGACAAACATCAAAGTTGCAGAAAGACTTTGTATGTTGAAGTACAAGTATTTGAACAAAAACAAAGCATACAACGCTCTTTACTTGTAATTATCACAGAAAGTGTGGACTAACTCTCTTACAGCCCCTCTTGCTCTAATAGCAGGTCGGTCTAGTCGCCTTCCCAGCAGGCGCTGGACCATTTTACCCACCATTACATCCCCTAATAAGCCATCAAAGTCCTATCAGCGCACACAGGGACCTGGGCAGACTCAGGCGACCTCAGGTGACCCCTGCGCGGGTCACTTCCTGTGCCCAGAGGGCGCCTCGGGGGTCTCGATGAGCCAAAGGTCACGACAGAGGGGGGAAACAGAGGGGACTATGGGAAAAGGTTTGTTCAAAGATGGAAGTTACCCCCCCCCACACACACACACACACACACACACAACTCAGTCCAGATTACCTAAGGATCAACTGAGGTGTGAGTGTGTAGTGGAGAGAGGGGGAGAGAGACAGACAGCGAGAGGGAGAGAGCGGCATAGTGAGAGAGAGAGGGAGAGAGGGAGAGGGAGAGAGCGGCATAGTGAGAGAGAGAGAGAGAGAGAGAGAGAGAGGGAGAGGGAGAGAGAGAAGCTCTGTTTCCCTTCTGAACACAGTGTGTCTGTGGTGAAGTCAGCTGGTGACAGCTGAACGCTCCCAATCTGTACACCTCAGCCAGCACTGCTACACATGCTTCATGAAAAGGCTGATTCATGCATTCATTCTAGCAGTCTAGAGTGATTCACAGCACACACACACGCACGCACACGCACACACACACACACACACACACACACACACACACACACGCACACACACACGCACACGCACACACACACACACACACGCACACACACACACACACACACACACACACGCACACACACACACACACACACAGGCTACACAAACAAATTTGGACCCCAAGCGGGGGCCGTGGGGTCTTCACACAATCACCTTTTCTTCTTTGTTGGTAGGGAGGAAAAACAGCGGTGCGACACGGCGGCTTCCCTGCCCATGTGGAACGACTCACGGGAGATTACGGCGCGCGGCGCGGCCCGGGGCCGAACAAGGGCGCAGCTGTTGAACAGGAAGTCACCTCCGGGCGCGCAGGCCCCAGCGCCCTGCCTGCTCGACGCCCCGCACCACGGCAGACGGGCTGGAGGAGGAAAGTCAGAACTGACACCGATACAACAAAGTCTCCGGTGCTTAAGAAAGCTCCCTGTGTCCTCGGAGAGCACGCAGACCGCAGGAGACAGGGAGGGAGATGGTGGACGGAGAGTGGTGGGAGTCAGACATGGGGAGAGAGAGAAGGAGGGAGAGGGTGCATGGAGAGTGGTGGGAGACAGACATGGATCAGAGAGGGGGAGAGGGAGGGAGGAGAGGGAGGGGGTGTATATATGTTTGGGATTGAAGAGAAAATCTATGTGTTTAGAGCGAGAGTTGAAATTTCTGGATGTGAGAGATTTCGTACGAAGCCACCGCACGCCGTGCGGCGCACGGGGAGCGGATTTACGAGTTTACAAGGAGGTGTTTAATATTTGGCCGAGGAGGTTCAATGCGTCTCTCCGCGGAACCGCCGGGGGAAATCAAAACGCTACAACTGATAAAAGTGTGAGAAAGTCTCCCACCACAGCTGCAGCTCCTTTGAACTGCCCCGCCTCCCGCCTCAGCTGCCCCGCCTCCCGCCTCAGCTGCTCCGCCTCCCGCCTCAGCTGCGGCGCGACACACATCTGACGGAGGAATTGCGAGGCAAATGTTGCAAACAGCCTTTGGAAAAGGGGCCTTTTTTTCACCCAGATTGCACAGCGTTCCGCGCACAGCTGAGCCAAACGCCTTCTTCTGACACGACGCCTTTGATGCCGCCTGAGACGCGCCGCCCACGCAAATGCAGAGCCAAGGAAGAAGAGAGAGAGAGAGAGAGAGAGAGAGAGAGAGAGAGAGAGAGAGAGAGAGAGAGAGAGAGAGAGAGAGAGAGAGAGAGAGAGAGAGCGATGGAGAGACAGAGGCACATAGAGAGAGAACACAAGCTCTGCCCGTCGCAGAGAGAAACACACTCAGTCACCCAGTCATTAGCATTGCAGATGCTAGCGATAGGGCGCGTGAATAGGCCTCATGCATCGCGGGTTTGAATCCAGGCATTGTCCGGCGAGCGGTGCGGCGCGGCCGTCTTACTGTACTGCTGTGGTGTGGGAGCGGGAGTCGGGACCCGGGTGCTTTTTTTGCGAGTGGAATTCTCTGTGTGTGTGTGTGTGGGATTCAAGGCTTCCCTCTTATCACAGCCAAATGTCAAAGTGAGGATGTAGCGGCGCGGAAACAGAATAAAGCATAGCAGGAATACTTCTCAGGCTATGTCAGCCGCATACTTCACATTCAGCGGGGCAGGCTCTCATGAGGCGCGCGATCATTCCAGCCTCCAGGAGCCTCAGCTGTTAGGATAGACGGGAAATATGGAAATATAGATCAAAACAACCGGCTCTCTCGCTCATAATACTGCATAATTACACGCACACACTCATCAGGGGGCAGTGGCGGCCCGATGGTTAGAGAAGCAAGCTTGTAACCGGAAGGTCGTCGGTTCAATCCCCGGGACCGGCCGGATAAATCTGGGTGGGGAAAGTGGAAAAAGCAGTGCTTACCCGCCCTCCCTCATTAGCACCACTGAGGTGCCCTTGAGCAAGGCCCTCAACCCCAACTGCTCCAGTGTGGCTGATCAGTGGCCAGCAGATGAGACTGTGGTTGTACTGGTCAGCTTCCAGGTGTGAATGTGTGTGTGTGAATGTGAACAGGGCGCTCCTGAAAAAGAGAGCATTGCTGAGACCCCCCCATCCCCCCTGAAAAAAAAAAAAAAAAAAAGATCATGCTAACACGTTTACAAGGAGCCTTTTATTGCGCTAATAATAATCAGAATAGTAGCTCAAACGCGTCATGCAACCTTCTTCTGATGACAAACCCGGATACTGGCGGACACACTTCTAATCAATTGTGGCGTTTACACGAGGTGTCTGGCTCTGATGACGGGGCAGAAGGTGAGGAAAGCCCCTGCAGGCCGCTGACAGCATCGGCCTCCTTTGTAGAAGGCCTGCGATCTCCGGCCACCTCGGCGGCCTTCCGTCCGGCGTGATCAAATACAGCCAAACGACGTTAGCTCAGTTAGCTCTGCCCCGACCGCAACCTGCACTCCCTACCTGACCCCTATTAACCCAGCACGTCTGGCCGCTGCACGCTCCCCCGGCTCTGTTTGAAGTGTGTGTGACTGCGCGTGCGTGTGTGTGTGCGTGTGCGACTGCTCGTGCGTGTGTGTGTGCGCGTGTGTGTGTGTGCGTGTGCGTGTGCGACTGCTCGTGCGTGTGTGTGCGCGTGTGTGCGTGCGTGTGCGTGCGTGTGTGTGTCACCATCGCCTCCGGCTCTGTGACAGATGACCCGCCCGACCTTGTCCTTCAGAGGCCGCAGGATCGATGACTACAAGGGCTGAGGTCCAAAGCGAGCGGCCTCCCGTCGTCATCAAACGAGCCGAGGAGGATGACTGTGTGTGTGTGTGTGTGTGTGTGTGTGTGTGTGTGTGTGTTGTGTGTGTGTCTGATTAGCATTAAACATGTCTATTGATCAGCGTTTGCGCTGTGGATTCCCTGGTGCACGCCGCTGTGTTTAAACACATGGCACCTTAATCCATCGGCGCATAGTAAACACCATCTAACAAAGCATGGGCGTTTACCTTCTAGGCGGCTAGCTGCTGCTCTTCTCCACAGCCAACGACTGAGCCGGTTCTGTAGGTGTGGAAATGCCTTGCTCAACAGCACTTCAACAGGATGTTGTTGTTCATGGACCCATTGGTTGTTGCATGGATTCAACCTGTGACCTTTAAGTCATGCATGTTCTATATAGTCTCTCTAGCCACAGTGGTTCCCAACCTTTTTTGTCTTATGTAGGCTACCCTTTGTTAATACATTGTAATCGCCAATCTTTCCTGCACGCTTCTCAAGTACCCCTAGGGGTACGGGTACCCCTGGTTGGGAATCACTGCTCTAGACCACCCTGCTGCTGTACAGAGCCATGCCAAAGTTATTATGTAATGGGAACTTTCTAGCTGTTCTCCTGCAATATATCAAATAATCGCATGAATTAAGAGACTATTTTAAGTTTGAAAAAGAGCAGAAAATATGAATGCGTCCGGGCAACGCCGAGCGCCGCCAGATCGCCACATGACAGTAAAAATGTCATCTCCGCCCTTAAGAATGGCTCACCCTGTTACTTTTCTCTTCTTCCATTCACCTCAAATATGTCCTGTAAATAGGACAGTCATGGCAGCTCCCTGGGAGCATGGTGGAGATGCATAACTTGAGGGCGAAGGCGTGTGTATTTTCCATCCTCGCACAGCATGAAGGCAGATTCGCATTCACGTCTCGCGGCGATCCGTCAAGAGGGGAGAGCGAGCCGCAAGCGCACGCTGACACACCAGCACAGGGGCTCCATTCTCCACCACTCTTTCTCAACCTAGATGAGTCACAGAGTAACTGGCACCGGTTGAAACGAGCACGTCGGCCCTTTGGTTCCTTGCGGCCGGGGCTGAGGATATAATAAGAGAGCTGGGAGAAATCAGGGGCCTTTCTACTGCTAACCTCCACACAGATATGCTCCATACACAGACAGCACTATGATCAGCCTTGTGTTTAAGTCAGATTACACGCTACAATTAAAGGAGGCATCAGCGGGCCTAACTTTATGGGAAGCCGCCACAGCGAGCCCAGGGCTGCTAGAGCGAGCGTTTGGGAGCGTTTGGGAGCGTTTGGGAGAGAAAAGGCCGTGTTTGTGGAACGCTGAGGCAGACTCGCTGTCCTGCTGCTGCTGCTGCTGGAACGCTTGAGTCATGAGCTTATGCTAAACATGGGTGGGGATGCATAAACATGGACCTTCTACTGTACACAGAGAAATATATTCATATCCCACAGGGGAAGAAATCCACAGAAAGTATTCATACACATTTTCTACACTGAAAATAGGCAAACAGTGGACTGAGTCATATCCAAAGTATGCCGCTTGCAGCCATTTGCGTGACCTTTTACATCAATGTAGAGGACTTCTAGGTCGGCTGCAGCTTCTGCAGATCAGGGAAATGACTCGGTTATCAATCATGTAATTATGTGTTATTGGACAATCGACGGCTGAGTCAATTAGAGAGTGGAAACAGATTAAGGGTAGGAGACCTGTTAACACTCAGACCTCCTTCGCCTAGTCAGTGACTTTGATACACAACACACACACACACACACACACACACACACACACGTGCCCACACGCACACGTAGTCACACATGCATAAGAGTCACAATTCTTCTGTTATAAAACCAACGACAGCTGGATCAAGATGAAGTCAATAGCAAATGAATAAATGAATAAACAAATGTGTAAATGAAGAAGCCAGCAGACAAGTGAATGCATAATTGTGAAAGGCCTTCTGTGCGCCTCCTCCGCGCCGCACACAGGAGCGGGTGTGTGCGCCTCCTCCCCGCCCGCACACAGGAGCGGGTGTGTGTGGTATTGACGAGGGGCCAATAGGGAAATCAGTGGAGACGCTTTAAATGCCTTAATGCAGTCAAATTGTTTTCAGATTTCCCATTGATGGACAGTTTCCTTTCAACCGTTTAAATACCTCCACAGTCCACACACACACACACACAGCCTCCTCCACAGCACCGGTCAGTTGCTCCGAGTCTGGACATCGTTACGGTGCTCTTTGCCCGACCCTTGCCCCCTGACCTGTGATCCTGAAGTGCTGCTGCATCGTGAGCCGCGGAGGCCAGCCGGGGGCAGGATGGAGGACTAATCTGGAGCAGGAAGTGGCGGCCGGAAGAGAGAAGAAGAGAGACAGCTCCGCGGAGGGGTGTGCGGCGGCTGATTGATATGAATCCAAATAAACCAATACAGATCAAAGGCACAGATAAGCCTTGAGAAAGCCTTGGTACCTCTGTTTTGCCTCTCTCTCTCTCTCTCTCTCTCTCTCTCACTGGCCAGGAGAAACAGAAGTCAGGAGGTGTGAGGGACGTCCCAAACACCAGCGGCATCCGGTTTCTGTTGGAGCTCGAGCTTCACACCCGATTAGTTTTGGGACGTGAACAGATGAGCGCGGATGACATGAGAGGGAAGACAGATGAGATGTGAAAGGAGGAGATAAGAGAGTAAAAGGGAGAGGAGGGGAGGAGATGGGGAGAAGAGAGGGGGGGGGGGGGTGAGGGGAGGAGGAGATGAGGAGAGGAGAGGAGGAGAGAGAGGAGGAGAGAGGAGCGAGGGCAGGAGGGAGAGAGGATGAGAGAGAACAGGGGAGAGGAGAGGGTGAGAGGATGAGAGAGAGGACGGGAGAGGAGAGGAGGAGAAGGGGAGAGGAGAAGAGAGGATGAGAGAGAGGAGGGGAGAGGAGAAGAGAGGAGAGGAGAGGAGAGGAGAGGAGAGGAGAGGAGAGGAGAGGAGAGGAGAAG
>NW_028151270.1:0-35000 GCF_964638095.1 Poromitra crassiceps
TATGGTGTGTGTCTGAGTGTGTTTTCTCTCTCTCTGTCAGGTGTTTGTAAAGCTGTGTGTATAGTGTGTGTGTATAGTGTGTGTCTGAGTGTGTTTTCTCTCTCTCTGTCAGGTGTTTGTAAAGCTGTGTGTATAGTGTGTGTGTATAGTGTGTGTATGGTGTGTGTCTGAGTGTGTTTTCTCTCTCTCTGTCAGGTGTTTGTAAAGCTGTGTGTATAGTGTGTGTGTATAGTGTGTGTCTGAGTGTGTTTTCTCTCTCTCTGTCAGGTGTTTGTAAAGCTGTGTGTATAGTGTGTGTGTATAGTGTGTGTGTATAGTGTGTGTCTGAGTGTGTTTTCTCTCTCTCTGTCAGGTGTTTGTAAAGCTGTGTGTATAGTGTGTGTGTAAAGTGTGTCTGAGTGTGTTTTCTCTCTCTCTGTCAGGTGTTTGTAAAGCTGTGTGTATAGTGTGTGTGTATAGTGTGTGTCTGAGTGTGTTTTCTCTCTCTCTGTCAGGTGTTTGTAAAGCTGTGTGTATAGTGTGTGTGTATAGTGTGTGTGTATAGTGTGTGTCTGAGTGTGTTTTCTCTCTCTCTCTGTCAGGTGTTTGTAAAGCTGTGTGTATAGTGTGTGTGTATAGTGTGTGTCTGAGTGTGTTTTCTCTCTCTCTGTCAGGTGTTTGTAAAGCTGTGTGTATAGTGTGTGTGTATAGTGTGTGTATGGTGTGTGTCTGAGTGTGTTTTCTCTCTCTCTGTCAGGTGTTTGTAAAGCTGTGTGTATAGTGTGTGTCTGAGTGTGTTTTCTCTCTCTCTGTCAGGTGTTTGTAAAGCTGTGTGTATAGTGTGTGTCTGAGTGTGTTTTCTCTCTCTCTGTCAGGTGTTTGTAAAGCTGTGTGTATAGTGTGTGTCTGAGTGTGTTTTCTCTCTCTCTCTGTCAGGTGTTTGTAAAGCTGTGTGTATAGTGTGTGTGTAAAGTGTGTCTGAGTGTGTTTTCTCTCTCTCTCTGTCAGGTGTTTGTAAAGCTGTGTGTATAGTGTGTGTGTATAGTGTGTGTCTGAGTGTGTTTTCTCTCTCTCTGTCAGGTGTTTGTAAAGCTGTGTGTATAGTGTGTGTGTATAGTGTGTGTCTGAGTGTGTTTTCTCTCTCTCTCTGTCAGGTGTTTGTAAAGCTGTGTGTATAGTGTGTGTGTATAGTGTGTGTCTGAGTGTGTGTTTTCTCTCTCTCTGTCAGGTGTTTGTAAAGCTGTGTGTATAGTGTGTGTCTGAGTGTGTTTTCTCTCTCTCTGTCAGGTGTGTATAGTGTGTGTGTATAGTGTGTGTCTGAGTGTGTTTTCTCTCTCTCTGTCAGGTGTTTGTAAAGCTGTGTGTATAGTGTGTGTGTATAGTGTGTGTATGGTGTGTGTCTGAGTGTGTTTTCTCTCTCTCTGTCAGGTGTTTGTAAAGCTGTGTGTATAGTGTGTGTGTATAGTGTGTGTCTGAGTGTGTTTTCTCTCTCTCTGTCAGGTGTTTGTAAAGCTGTGTGTATAGTGTGTGTCTGAGTGTGTTTTCTCTCTCTCTGTCAGGTGTTTGTAAAGCTGTGTGTATAGTGTGTGTGTATAGTGTGTGTGTATAGTGTGTGTCTGAGTGTGTTTTCTCTCTCTGTCAGGTGTTTGTAAAGCTGTGTGTATAGTGTGTGTGTAAAGTGTGTCTGAGTGTGTTTTCTCTCTCTCTGTCAGGTGTTTGTAAAGCTGTGTGTATAGTGTGTGTGTATAGTGTGTGTCTGAGTGTGTTTTCTCTCTCTCTCTGTCAGGTGTTTGTAAAGCTGTGTGTATAGTGTGTGTGTATAGTGTGTGTCTGAGTGTGTTTTCTCTCTCTCTCTGTCAGGTGTTTGTAAAGCTGTGTGTATAGTGTGTGTGTATAGTGTGTGTCTGAGTGTGTGTTTTCTCTCTCTCTGTCAGGTGTTTGTAAAGCTGTGTGTATAGTGTGTGTCTGAGTGTGTTTTCTCTCTCTCTGTCAGGTGTTTGTAAAGCTGTGTGTATAGTGTGTGTGTATAGTGTGTGTCTGAGTGTGTTTTCTCTCTCTCTGTCAGGTGTTTGTAAAGCTGTGTGTATAGTGTGTGTGTATAGTGTGTGTCTGAGTGTGTGTTTTCTCTTTCTCTGTCAGGTGTTTGTAAAGCTGTGTGTATAGTGTGTGTGTATAGTGTGTGTCTGAGTGTGTTTTCTCTCTCTCTGTCAGGTGTTTGTAAAGCTGTGTGTATAGTGTGTGTGTATAGTGTGTGTCTGAGTGTGTTTTCTCTCTCTCTGTCAGGTGTTTGTAAAGCTGTGTGTATAGTGTGTGTGTATAGTGTGTGTCTGAGTGTGTTTTCTCTCTCTCTGTCAGGTGTTTGTAAAGCTGTGTGTATAGTGTGTGTGTATAGTGTGTGTCTGAGTGTGTTTTCTCTCTCTCTGTCAGGTGTTTGTAAAGCTGTGTGTATAGTGTGTGTCTGAGTGTGTTTTCTCTCTCTCTGTCAGGTGTTTGTAAAGCTGTGTGTATAGTGTGTGTGTGTAGTGTGTGTCTGAGTGTGTTTTCTCTCTCTCTGTCAGGTGTTTGTAAAGCTGTGTGTATAGTGTGTGTATGGTGTGTGTCTGAGTGTGTTTTCTCTCTCTCTGTCAGGTGTTTGTAAAGCTGTGTGTATAGTGTGTGTGTATAGTGTGTGTCTGAGTGTGTTTTCTCTCTCTCTGTCAGGTGTTTGTAAAGCTGTGTGTATAGTGTGTGTGTATAGTGTGTGTCTGAGTGTGTTTTCTCTCTCTCTGTCAGGTGTTTGTAAAGCTGTGTGTATAGTGTGTGTCTGAGTGTGTTTTCTCTCTCTCTGTCAGGTGTTTGTAAAGCTGTGTGTATAGTGTGTGTGTGTAGTGTGTGTCTGAGTGTGTTTTCTCTCTCTCTGTCAGGTGTTTGTAAAGCTGTGTGTATAGTGTGTGTGTGTAGTGTGTGTCTGAGTGTGTTTTCTCTCTCTCTGTCAGGTGTTTGTAAAGCTGTGTGTATAGTGTGTGTCTGAGTGTGTTTTCTCTCTCTTTGTCAGGTGTTTGTAAAGCTGTGTGTATAGTGTGTGTCTGAGTGTGTTTTCTTCTCTCTGTCAGGTGTTTGTAAAGCTGTGTGTATAGTGTGTGTCTGAGTGTGTTTTCTCTCTCTCTGTCAGGTGTTTGTAAAGCTGTGTGTATAGTGTGTGTCTGAGTGTGTTTTCTCTCTCTCTGTCAGGTGTTTGTAAAGCTGTGTGTATAGTGTGTGTCTGAGTGTGTTTTCTCTCTCTCTGTCAGGTGTTTGTAAAACTGTGTGTATAGTGTGTGTCTGAGTGTGTTTTCTCTCTCTCTGTCAGGTGTTTGTAAAGCTGTGTGTATAGTGTGTGTGTATAGTGTGTGTCTGAGTGTGTTTTCTCTCTCTCTGTCAGGTGTTTGTAAAGCTGTGTGTATAGTGTGTGTCTGAGTGTGTTTTCTCTCTCTCTGTCAGGTGTTTGTAAAGCTGTGTGTATAGTGTGTGTGTATAGTGTGTGTCTGAGTGTGTTTTCTCTCTCTCTGTCAGGTGTTTGTAAAGCTGTGTGTATAGTGTGTGTGTATAGTGTGTGTCTGAGTGTGTGTTCTCTCTCTCTGTCAGGTGTTTGTAAAGCTGTGTGTATAGTGTGTGTCTGAGTGTGTTTTCTCTCTCTCTGTCAGGTGTTTGTAAAGCTGTGTGTATAGTGTGTGTCTGAGTGTGTGTTCTCTCTCTCTGTCAGGTGTTTGTAAAGCTGTGTGTATAGTGTGTGTCTGAGTGTGTTTTCTCTCTCTCTGTCAGGTGTTTGTAAAGCGTGAGGGAGAGAAGGCCAGTCTGATCGTTGACGGCATCAGCGCTCAGTCCAAGAGAGTCCCAGGAGGAGACCGGATGCGTCTCAGCGGCCCGCTGTACATCGGAGGAGTCCCGCCCTCTCTGACGGTAACACAGCACATTCAAAGTCCCGCCCCCTCTGACGGTAACACAGCCCATTCAAAGTCCCGCCCCCTCTCTGATGGTAACACAGCCCATTCAAAGTCCCGCCCCCTCTCTGACGGTAACACAGCCCATTCAAAGTCCCGCCCCCTCTCTGATGGTAACACGGCCCATTCAAAGTCCCGCCCTCTCTGATGGTAACACAGCCCATTCAAAGTCCCGCCCCCTCTCTGACGGTAACACAGCACATTCAAAGTCCCGCCCCCTCTCTGACGGTAACACAGCACATTCAAAGTCCCGCCCCCTCTCTGACGGTAACACAGCCCATTCAAAGTCCCGCCCCCTCTCTGACGGTAACACAGCACATTCAAAGTCCCGCCCCCTCTCTGATGGTAACACAGCACATTCAACGTCCCGCCCCCTCTCTGACGGTAACACAGCACATTCAAAGTCCCGCCCCCTCTCTGACGGTAACACAGCCCATTCAAAGTCCCGCCCTCTCTGACGGTAACACGGCCCATTCAAAGTCCCGCCCTCTCTGACGGTAACACAGCACGTTCAAAGTCCCGCCCTCTCTGATGGTAACACAGCACATTCAAAGTCCCGCCCCCTCTCTAACGGTAACACAGCCCATTCAAAGTCCCGCCCCCTCGCTGATGGTAACACAGCCCATTCAAAGTCCCGCCCCCTCTCTGACGGTAACACAGCCCATTCAAAGTCCCGCCCCCTCTCTGATGGTAACATAGCACATTCAAAGTCCCGCCCCCTCTCTGATGGTAACACAGCCCATTCAAAGTCCCGCCCCCTCTCTGATGGTAACACAGCACATTCAAAGTCCCGCCCCCTCTCTGATGGTAACACAGCACATTCAAAGTCCCGCCCCCTCTCTCCTGTTTGTTTTGGGGACTACGGATGGAAATTAGCCTCGTGCCATGTGCAACGTGTTCGAGCCTCGTGCTCGAGTCTCGTGCTATATCTGGCAATTTTTACACTCTGATTATGTTCTTTGTGTCCATTAATTTTGCACTGTCCCGTCTAAATAAACAAATCAAATGTCAAATGTCTCTCTGACGGTAACACAGCACATTCAAAGTCCCGCCCTCTCTGATGGTAACACAGCACATTCAAAGTCCCGCCCCCTCTCTGACGGTAACACAGCACATTCAAAGTCCCGCCCCCTCTCTGATGGTAACACAGCACATTCAAAATCCCGCCCCCTCTCTGATGGTAACACAGCACATTCAAAGTCCCGCCCTCTCTGATGGTAACACAGCACATTCAAAGTCCCGCCCCCTCTCTGACAGTAACACAGCCCATTCAAAGTCCTGCCCTCTCTGATGGTAACACAGCTTAACAGTTGGACAGTGAAAGTTGTCATCTTCCAAAGGAAAAAAAAACACAATTCAGAGGAAGGAAGTTTGATGGTATTCGACCAATCACAAGTGGGAAAATGAGCAGCTATCCCACCTTATTTTGAGCGGATATCCTGCCTTATTTTTTTGTACCAGCTATGAGAGGGGTAGGGCGGAGCGTTTGTAAATGTTGGGAGCCAGTGTGTGTGTGTTGGTTGAGAGAGCTCCTCTCACATTTGACCTCTTGTTGTGCTGCAGGCTCCAGGCTCTGGGGGGTTCGTGGGCTGTGTCAGGGACCTGAAGCTGAACGAGGCGCCCGCAGGAAGCCCCTCCCACAGCCAGGGGGCGTCGCCCTGCTTCCTCAGCCCTCTGCAGGCCGGGGCCTACTTCTCCAGCCAGGGGGGACACATCACCATCGGTACTGATTGAACACTCGCTCTATATACACTGTTTGTTACTGAACACTCGCTCTATATACACTGTTTGTTACTGAACACTCGCTCTATATACACTGTTTGTTGGGTTTGTGTCTCGCTCGCTGTCTGTCTGTCTCCTGTGTGTGCTGACCCAAGCCTCTCCTCCCTCCCTGCAGACGAGTCCTTGGTTTTGGGTCGGGACATGGAGATCCAGTTGGAGGTTCGGCCCGTCTCGGACTCTGGGCTGCTGTTGCATTCTGGGACATCGGCGGACCGCCACCTGACTTTGGTCCTCAACCAGGGAGAGGTAAGTTCAACCAACTGACCTTCAACTCCAGACTTTGCGTTTGCTTTTATTCAAACATCAAACACACAGAAAGGAAAGAAAGCAGAATGAATGTATCTGGACATGGATGAACCCAAATAACATGGCACTCTGTAAACAGCATGTTCTGATGACCTTAGCTTAAGGTCGTAGTCGGAGTATCGTAACACGTACGGCCGTCCAACTGCTTGACGATGCGTCCTCTAGCTTCCAGTGGGTGTTGCCAACTTGTTTACAGAAGAGAAGATGGCTGCCAGCGGTAAAAAGACATCCTTAGGCTACATTCAGACCAAAAGCGTTTTTGGAGCTGCCAGCGTCTTTCTGCAATTCATTCTCTATGTAAGGACGCGCTAGACGTGCTCCTCTTTTAATGAACGCACCTGGCGTTTAAACGCTGGTGGCGTCTGTTGTTTTTGGAGGAGCGCTGTGGGCGTTTTAAAGCTGAAAAAAGTTGAACATTAGAGGAAAAGCGCCCTGCTCGTCTTTTTCACTCTTCCTACCTTTTCTCCACCCGAGGGATTTTCAACCTCCGCTGCTGCCAGAATTGGAAATAATCTGGCTTTCGTGTTAACAGTGAACAACCTCAAACAGACAAAACCAGCTGGCTACCGTCCGTGTGGTCGTTGTGTTCTGATCTGTACTGCACGAGACTACAGGGGAAAACAAACGGAGCACAAAAAAAACGCTCCGTGCGCTGTTTTGTGCACAATGGAAGCGCTCTCAACATGATTTTCATAACGTTCTGACTGAAAAAAAAATGTGTGGTGTGAATGTCCCCTAACACGTCACTAACATGGTAGAAACATGACAGAAGAAAAGATGGCTGCCAGTGGTAAAAAAAATGTCCTAACATGTCCCTAACGCAGTCGAGCAAGGAAGAAGCAGGCCACCATTCCAAAATGTCCTTTCAAAAAAGTCACCTGGGACGGCACAACGAACGTTTCAGCATTAAGCCTTCATCAGCGTTGTCAACGCAGACAACGTTTTCGTTAGCTGGGTTTTACGCTTTTAATTTGAAGGCGGAAAGGGGAAATGGTGTGATAGTAGATTGAATTGACACTGGTCTGTCAATTCTATCAGTTCACACGTACCATTTCCCTTTTTCACCTGCAAATTAAAAGTGTAAAAACAGCTAACGAAATGTGAAGCCTCGAACTTTCTGGATTATAAAAGTAGTATAATGTTAGAGAAAACAGCCCCCAGCCATGCAGTTTTATACAAATTTATTTCCAAATGCTTTGGGATTCAACTTGATCAAGCTTGGTCAGAAAAAATCTTGTATATTCAATGGAAACAGCACCCGTGCGACCTGTCGCATGCAATGCTACCTTCAAGCATGAGGACGTCTGAAACAAATTATTTTTCATCCACCTATATTAAAATGAGTTACCTAATTAATCAAGTATCTAGTTAGGTAGCTAGGTGATAGGAGCTCACTTGAGTTACAGACAGACGCATTGTCTTATTCAGAATAAGGTTAACAGCCAGATTATTGTAGTCTATGTAAACATATAGTCATTGTGGAGCTTGTCTCCCTGTGTTCAATGGTTGTTGCCCTTGAAGTTGTCTGTCTGTAAAACAAAACCTGAAAGTGTGTGTGTGTGTGTGTGTGTGTGTGCGTGTGTGTGTGTGTGTGTGTGTGTGTGTGTGTGTGTGTGTGCGCGTGCGTGCGTGTGTGTGTGTGTGCGTGCGTGCGTGCGTGCGTGCGTGTGTGTGTGTGTGTGTAGGTCACTGTGTCAGTAAACAGTGGCAGTGGTGAATTCTCTACCTCCTTCACTCCTGAAGAGTCTCTGTGTGATGGACGCTGGCACACGGTCACAGGTCAGTACACACACACACCTACACATACACACACACACACACACACACACACACACGCATGCACACACACGCACGCACGCACACACGCACACACACACAAGCACAGGTGAGTTGACTCAGCAGCTGTTTCCTCAGCAGACAGTAACTCCCACAGTCATGTAGCTGACACAGGAGGCTCAGTAGCTTTAGGCCGTTGATGCATAAATTGGCTGTTGCTGAAATCAAGCCTGATCATGTGACCACTAGACTAGGCCATACTGTCGTAGTTGTGGGTTCGAGCCTCAGTCAGTTACAGAGTTTTGAAAGTGGACACCCAGACAAAAGACTGAAAAGCTCAGGGAAAAGCTGTCTTGAGAAGTGTTATGAGCAGAAGTGATATGAGCAGAGGATTATGAGAGAGGAAACCACAGACAGCTGAACTTTGACCCACGTTGACATTATTTTGTGAGGTGAACGAGTGCTTGTTTGAACGTGTGCATAGCGTGTTCAGTGTGTGAGACTTTGAGAGCGACACAAACCACAGTCAAACTCCTTGCATGTGTACATATTGGCCAATAAAGCTGATTCTGATCATGTATAGCCCTTTGAGTTGCATCCTGTGTATGAATGGTGCTATATAAATATAATAATAATAATTATTATTATTATTATTATTATTGTTATTATTATTATTATCATCAATGTACAGCTTGTTGTTGTTGTTGTTGTTGTGATGTTGACGAGCCGCCTGTTTGCAGTGGTGAAGAAGAACAACGTTCTGCAGCTCCACGTGGATGCAGCCAGCGAGCACAGCGTGGGCCCCAAACAGAGCCGCTCCGCCGGGGGCAAGGACACCGTCTACCTGGGGGGGGCGCCTGGTGAGCACAAACATACACCACCAACCCCAATCGCCAAAACAAAACATGGCATTTTACATGTCTGAGAACCAGGAATATTTACAATATCAACGTCAAAATGTGACACAAAACGTTAGCAACATAGGCGAAGTTTGAACTTAAAATCTAGAGGAAAATTAATCATTAGGATACCAGCAGGTGCATTTTCGTGGCCCCATGGACGTATTCTAGTTCTGTTTATAGGCTACTAGTTTCTGGAGTGTGCATGGACTTGGAGGATGCGTGGAGAGAGAGAGAGAGAGTGAGCGAGGGAGAGAGAGGAGCAAACTAACGTTAAGTAGCCTAATGACTATAGCTAGAACAAGGCATTCAAATAAAATATGAGTTCTGTGTTATAATTAAACATATTTAAATCCTTACATGCATTTTTGGCTATGGCCACAACCCCCTAAACCAACGCAAACTTTGCCCATGGTTGGCAAAATACATTTCTAAAAGGTGGCATTTTACGTGGATAAACTCAATGTCAATTTGAAACAAAACACATTAATTAGAAAACCTTGCTGCCTTTCCAATGTCAAACGCAATTAAAACAACTTGGTTATGTTTAGGCAACAAATCAACTGGTTATGGTTTGGTTTGGGGTTCAAACCAAAAGTAAAAAGAAAACGTGCGGGAGTTGAACATGCGCTCTCTCGCTTCCCAGACGGGGACGCTACATGAATTGGGATCTATATAGTCTCAATTAGTGGGAATAAGACACACGTTTCTGTTGCAGGCCCACTTTGTCATTTTAGACTCATAAGATGGGTGGATTTTTACATTAAAAAAATCTGGAAAAGGATATCAGATCTACGAAAATGGCCCAAATCTGACAGATCACAATTCTGTTTTCACACTGCTCTTTCTGTGCAAAGAAAAAAGGACAGTGCCTTCGTCTCGCCTCCCTCAACGTGATTGTTCCTCTGTCTGTCCACCAGGTGGCATTGTCGTGCCCGGTCTCCCTGCCGGCCTGCCCTCCTTCCACGGCTGCATCCGCCGAGCGACGCTCAACCACCGGCCGGCCATGCTGTCCAAACCTCTGGCTGTCCATGGAGCCGTGGGCACACAGGGCTGCCCATAGACACACACACACACTACACTACACACACACACGCACATGCACACATACACACACGCAGACACACTCTTACCCTCACATTCCCCAACTACAAATTACTGGTGGTGGTGTCATGTTACTGTAGCTAATTTAAAAATATATATATAAATATTTATTTTTTATTTTTCAGAAGAAATGTATATTTTTTATTTTTCCGTTTGTCTTCATTATATTACTGGTTTGTTTTTATTGCTACAGGGTGCTAAGAGAAACTGACAGCTGTCTGAGGATAGAGATGCACTGATACTGATACAGGATATCAGGCCGATACCGGGCTGAAACAGGGGAGAGAATAATAATGCCAATATTAAAATATCAAGATATCAAGAGTGAAATCAGATGTCAACAGAGCCACATAGCACAGGATCAGGACTGAAATCAGATATCAACAGAGGCACATAGCACAGGATCAGGACTGAAATCAGATATCAACAGAGCCACATGGAGCACAGGATTGTCTGCCTTTTTTAAACAAAAGCAGATGTTTCATGATGAGATATTAAGCATCTCAGTTAGGACTGGGCGATATGGACAAAATGAAATATCACAATATTTTTGACCAAATAACCCGATATCGATATTGTGACAATATTGTAGGGATGACTATTGGTGCCTTCACAAAATATTTACCGTACACAGTTTTCAACTATTAGCAAAATAACAGAATAGCTAGAACAGTCTGGTAAGTTCAGGAAAATTACATCATACATTCTGTAATGCAGACTTTAAAACAAGGACAGACAACACTTATGTCATATTCACATTATATCCAAAATCTATATAATTATATATATATATAATTATATATAATGTATAATTATATATAATTATACATTATATATAATTATATATATATATATATAAAATGCTCTATAACTGTATTGACAGTAAATAAAGTGGGTATCATGCATCTCTACCTGAGGAAATGAATACTGAGTCGGTACACTGTGAACGCCTTCACACACGAGCAACGTCCTCAGGCAATGTAGACGGGCAACGTTGCTGCAACACGGACAACAGCAATACACAGGATGTAGCTGAGTGCACCTCAGACCAGAAATCCATCAACTTTTTTCAGAATTGCCGTCTACATTGCTGAAAGATGTTGCCTGTGTCTAACGGCCTTACTAGTCTTCTGTTCTTTACTCCAAAAGACTTTCACTAGTCTGATGAAACTATTAGAGCTTCACATCTGTAAGAGACACCGCAGCTTTTAAAGAGTCCAAACTTCTGACAGGAGCCTTCTTTAGCCCGGATGTTAAATATCCTGGTTCCACCATGACTTCACAGGTTAAACTGGCTGGTTCCACCATGACTTCACAGGTTCACTGGTTCCACCATGACTTCACAGGTTAAACGGTTTCCTTTTCATTGAACATCTCCTTCATCCAAAAGAAAAATAAACTGACAAATTAACAGATGAAAACTTTACAGCTTCAGTTTTGGTTGTAAATTCTTTGTGGACAGGGTCTTTGTTTTATGTACATTTTATGCAAATCACACTTTCTGAAATGACAAACTGTATCCCATCAATCATGACAGAACCATCTAGCAGAGAAAATGAAATCCTTACACACCATATGAAATTATATAGTATTGCACATTTTATATATTTTAGTATAATCTAAATCTAAAATCTGGATTTGTATGAGGGGTTTGAAAAATCCCCACAAAAAAGATTTGACACTATAACTGTAAATGAAGTTATGTGAGCACATCCCATCAGTTTCACCAACAAGGCTGCAATTTTATTTATTTTTATTTCCCCCCAAAACTGCCTTAGTCTAAAGATGCTTTATGGGAATAAAAAACGGACAAAATTAGTTGGATTAGTTTTGTAACCTGACTTTCAACCATTTATTTGAACATAACCTTGTAACACAAATGTGTACTCTAATCTGTACATTTGAAATGCAAAATGCATGTGTGATACATTTTGCTGACTTGTCTTGAATTTTGGCGAACTTATTGTGCAATTATTTTGGCAGTTTTTTATTCCCGTATTCCTCTTGGAAACTGAGGTTCAGATCTTAGCCACAAAGCTAAAATCTGCTTTTATTTTTAACTGTTGAAATACAGCTTTTCATTTGTAGATACTTTCGCCACTTGCCTTCCCAGGCTGCAGAGTGTGAAGCCTGTGTGAAATAGAACTGTCCATGTTAATATCTGTCACAGTAAGAATAAGCTGCCCCTCCCCCCCCCCCACACACACACCCCTCCCCTCGTGTGTTGTCAATGTATTTCTAAATAAAGCTCTTTCATACAAACCTCTCCTTCCAAGTGTTCCTTTCACATCCACAAATGAAGCGCTGGAGCAGAGAGGAGAGGATCTCGGCTGCGGCTTTTTGTGATAAATCATAAAAAATCTCAATGATTGATTTATTGATGTCTTTATTTCAGACTCGTAGTCCATAGAAACGTACAAAAATTACAATACCATACAAAAGTACAATAATTACAAGTATAAAATAGATAAGAAAATAAAAAACATCAGAGTTTCAGCTTCACAGATGAGGCTGTATTAAGTTTCAGCTTCATAGATGAGGCTGTATTAAGTTTCAGCTTCATAGATAAGGCTGTATTATAACATATTTACATGTAAGCTTTCAAGCCAGTGCAGCCTGAGTCTAGATGTATACCTAGTGCAACACTTCACCGGATTGGTGAGAGCCTCAATGATGCTATTCTTATAGACTTTTCAAGTCGACACATACATTTATACATAAGGTTCCTTAGAACCGCTTGAAAGGTATTGACTCTTGCAGCCACAAACATCTCACTGGCACTGCACCATCTGGGTCTTTTAAGTAATATACGCATAGCATCATTATAGGCTACCTGAAGCCTTTTCAGGCTTGCCTTTTTGTAGTTTGACCACAAGTGGGCAGTGGCGTACAGTAGGCTCTGAATAAGGCAATTTTCACATCCTCTGTACACTTACTGAACTTGCACACAATTTCACCCCATCACATTCAATAAGGTTATTATCAGACAATTTGAAAACAGGGAATTCTAGACTTCGGTCCTCTTTTGTTCTGCATATTAGAACCACACTCTTGCTGGCATTATATTTAATATCATTTTCCTTGCCATAGTTGGTGCATATATTAAGAAGCTGCTGGAGACCAGCGCTACTCGGACTAAGTACCACAAGGTCATCCGCATACATTAAATGATTGACTAGAGAATTCCCAACAAGGCAGCCAGTGTTACACACATCCATTTGCTGTGACAAATCATCCATATATAAATAAAAAAGAACAGGAGATAAAATTCCCCCGTTTCACGCCATTGCTTACTCCAAATGGAGCCGAGACACTATTGCCCCATTTTACTTGCATTTTCTGTTTTGCATACCAGTAGGCCAACAGTCTCACAATGTAACATACCAGTAGGCCAACAGTCTCACAATGTAACATACCAGTAGGCTAACAGTCTCACTATGTAACATACCAGTAGGCTAACAGTCTCACTATGTAACATACCAGTAGGCTAACAGTCTCACTATGTAACATACCAGTAGGCTAACAGTCTCACTATGTAACATACCAGTAGGCTAACAGTCTCACAATGTAACTTGGGACCCCTCTTTCACTCAACTTGTCGAACAGTTTACTGTGATTTACACGATCAAAAGCTTTAGAAGCATCAATAAAACACATAAAGACAGTAGAGTTTTGTCTTCTATACTTGCCTACAATTTCCTTTAAACCATATATACACAGGTCAGTGCCATGCTTGGCTTTGAAGCCAAACTGATTATCAGTGGAGTGAATGAACTGATTTATTCTATCCAGCAGAATTATCTCCAGGACTTTAGACAGTATGCTGGTTAAAGCTATAGGTCTGTAGTTGTCCAGGCTACTGACCTTACCAGCTTTGTCCTTGATCACTGGGACAAGTAAGACATAATGTCTTACATGTCGTCGTACTTTGCGTGATGATTAAGAAAAATTATAGAAAAGGTAAAAAAAAACATAAAGAGGGCTGTTATAGCGCCACCATCTGGTCCATTGGTGTCATTTTTTCGGGGATAGTATAAGACCCCTCTGTGCACCTCCCTGCCAAGGTTCGTAGCTGTACCTCGTATGCTTTCCGAGATACAGCAAATTTAATGCAAGATTTTGCCAGATTTATCGAAACCCTATGCAAGTCAATGGGAAAAAAACTCGCGCTTAGAGCCCAAACCGCTTGTCCAAACCCTTACAAAAGTCACAGCAACCCTGTCCTCAATGAGCCGCACCTTTTGAGTTCTGGCATGTCTATGTGGTGTGAAAACTGTGGGAGTTATTATTATTTATTAGAAAGAAAGAAAAATAATAATTATGTCAGACTTTAAGATTGTGCCTTGCTTTTTTTCACCAAGCAGAATAATCTTAGTAAAGCTGCGTTCACACCATTGAGTTATAATATGAATGGAGGGAGTGTCCCTATCTCCTCCCTGTATGTCTTATTGAAGCCAAAATCCGGCCAGATCAGTGAACCAGAGTTTGCGCAGTAGCTCCCTTGATTGAACCTCTGAGAGCTCCACGCCCCTCTGAACTTTCTTATGTAGAGATGCTGTTTCTAGAATGCGCACAGTGCGTTGTGTATTTATATACAGTCTAGCTCTGTAAATATGACAATTTACGTTGTAATATTTTTTGTCTCGCCAAAAGTAACCAGGAAGATTCCCACTATGAGATCAGTTTATCAAAATGACGCCTGTACGAAAATCAGATTTTGGTTGTCGGAGATTTCAGACCTCCGGGCTGCTGCTGACTGCTGAGTGCTCTCAGCGCGGGCCGGAAGTGGAGGCAGGCCTCACTCACCTTCAGCCTCACTGGGGGGATTGCTGTGTTGACTAAGCTAGCCTAATGTTTTCGTGGCATTTTGATTAACTTTATAATTTAATTCCTTTTGGAGCAAATGTTGGTTTTACAATTCTAACCTTGACGCTTTACGCAACGTTGTTTGCTGGTATAGTGTTGTGGGTAGTGCCGCCTGTAACGTTCTCCGTTGTCGGACTCTAAAATACTAAATCTCTAAAATACTGTTGTTTATGCATATTTTCACATTACTTTGAAAATATATGCAGAGTAAATGGCAAAAGGAGATATACAAATCATTTCTGATGTATAATTTTGAAATTTCCATAGTTAAAAACCTGTCATTTGACACCAGAATCATCAAAATCGCCCTGGACAGTGAAATCCTATGGTAAAAATGGCTGAAATGGCAGCCATCTTTAAAATGGCAGCCATTTTGAAATTTTCATGGAATAAATCTGGCTTCTCTGTGGTCATAAATGTATGGTTTGATAACAAGATCATTCATATTGGAAAATTCTACCCAAAGTTGCCCCCAAAATAGTGTTTTCAGGCTGGAAATGGCGGCCATCTTGGAAAAAAATAAAATTTCTGCGTGGCCAGTTACTTTTATCAAAATAACAGTCCACAAGGAGTATTTGTGCCAATTTTGGCGCTTCTTTCCGGAAGCGACCTATAGGTGCTGTTTTGAGCCCCACTATGAGAAATCTGAGGTACAGGTTCATCTTTAGATTGAACGTGTCTCAGAATGTTATTATTAAGTTGCTCACTGATCCTGGGCTAAGCACTGTGATATACCAGTCACATGGAAATTCTGGTATGACTCTCTTTTATAATGTACTTTTGTTCTTTTATTGTGCCCTTATGTGCTTTTTGTAATTGTGTATGTGTCATCTATGGACCAAGCGTCTGCCAATAAAGGTTTGATATGATATGACAGGCTGACAGCTGACATGACAAAAAAAAGAGTATAAAAAGTGCATTAAAACGAGTATGGCTCTATAAGCTCCCCTTACGCGTGCGTCCCTCCTGACACATCACCTCACCCTCTTGTGAGTATATCTGTATTACGGAATTTACAACGTAATTGCCGCTTTTGAGCATTAAGTAGAAGAATTAAGTGTATAGTCTATAGCCAAATCTGCCCACTTCTCCACCCTCATCAACAGCACCAACAGGAACCCCCGTACTCTCTTCTCCAACATCAAAAAGCTCCTCCAACCCCCGGACAATAACACACTCTCCTCCCCTGAACTCTGCAACTCATTTCTCCACGCCTTCAACAGCAAAATCTCCAAAATCCACTCCTCCCTGACTGCCTCCATCGCCAACCCCTCCGCCTCTCCCCCCCCCACTATCATCTTCCCTCCCCCTGACCTCCCCCCTCCCCCCTCCCTCACTGTCTTCTCCCCTGTTGACTCCTCCCTCATCACCGACATTATCACCGCCTCCAAGTCTTCCACCTGCTCCCTCGACCCCCTCCCCACCCCCCTGACCAAGGCCTGCCTCCCCGCCCTCATCCCCCACCTCACTGCCCTCTTCAATCAGTCACTCTCCCAAGGTCACGTCCCCTCTGTCTACAAACTCGCCGCTGTCACCCCCATCCTCAAAAAACCCACCCTCGACCCCGCCAACCTCTCCAACTACCGCCCCATCTCCAACCTACCATTCCTCTCCAAAACCCTCGAGCACATCGTCGCCACCCAACTTCACTCCCACCTTCACTCCCACAACCTCTACGAACCCCTACAGTCTGGCTTCCGTCCTTACCACAGCACCGAAACCGCCCTCTCCAAAGTCATCAACGACCTCCTCACCTCCACTGACTCTGGTGCCCTCAACATCCTAGTTCTACTCGATCTGAGCGCAGCCTTTGACACTGTGAACCACTCCATCCTCCTCCAAAGGCTGCGCCAACTGGGTGTTGAGGGCACCGCACTGGACTGGCTCACCTCATACCTCACCGACAGACAACAGTCCATCTCCCTCTCCGGTCACTCCTCCACCCTCTCCTCTGTTTTGCAGGGGGTCCCCCAGGGCTCAGTCCTCGGCCCCCTGCTCTTCCTCTGTTATATACTCCCCCTTGGTCATATCATCCATCAATTCAACCTGGACTTCCACTGCTACGCCGATGACACTCAGCTCTACATCACCACCAAATCCCTCCAGAACCCACCCCTCACCCACATCAAAAACTGCATATCCGCAATAAAAACCTGGCTAACCCACAACTTCCTCCAACTCAACAGCGACAAAACTGAACTCCTCCTCATTGGCACCAAATCCACCCTCAATAAAACCGGACCCATCACCCTCACCATTGACGACTCCACCATCACCCCCTCCCCCCTGGCACGCAACCTTGGTTTCATCCTGGACCCCACCCTCTCCTTCGATCCCCACGTCAGCTCCGTTGTCAAAACTTCATATTTTCATCTCCGCAACATCGCCAAAGTCAGACACTGCCTCTCCCCCCCTGCTGCTCAATCCCTCATCCATGCCTTCATCTCCTCCCGCCTCGACTACTGCAACTCCCTCCTCACCGGCATCACCTCCCGTTCCCTCCATAGACTCCAGATGGTCCAAAACTCAGCTGCCCGCCTGCTCACTCACACCCGGTCCCGCGATCACATCACCCCTGTCCTTCACTCTCTCCACGTCAAGCAACGCATCGACTTCAAATTACTCCTCCTCACCTTCAAAGCCCTCCACAGCCTAGCCCCCCCCTACCTGACTGACCTCCTCATCCCCCATCGCCCCTCCCGGACACTCCGATCCTCTTCTACTGCCACCCTCATCATCCCCCCATCCAGACTCAAAACCTTTGGTGACCGTGCTTTCTCCCGTGCCGCACCCCGACTTTGGAACTCCCTCCCCCAGACCGTCCGAGACTCTCCCTCACTCCCCACTTTCAAAACCCGACTTAAAACCTACCTGTTCAGCCAAGAAACTCATTCTGCAGAAATGGAAGTCCCCCACTCCACCCTGTTTTCAGTTGTGGTTGGCGGACATGATCTCCATTATACGAATGGAGAGACTCAGGTTCTTGAGGACCAACTCACCTGGGAGATTTCAAACTATTTGGGACCCGTTTCTGGCCTACCTTGACAAGGTTAGGGGTGATGGGTGACTCGCCCGGCCGGTCTTCCTCCCTCGCGTGGGATCCCACTCATTTATATATGTATATATATTTACAAGCATAATTTATGTATATTTACAAGCTGTAACTGGTGGCACTAGTGTATGTATGTTTTTTCTTTCTTTTCTTTTACTGTATCTGTGTTTGTTTGTTTTTGGTTTGTTTTTCTGTGTTCTAAAAAATATAAATTGCTAAATAAATAATAATAAAAAAAATAAAAAAACTACCTGTTCTCCCAAGCTTACAACCTCCCCTACCCCTGACCACCTCCTCCAAACCATCACCCTCTGCCCCCCCCTCCTTCCCCCTCCCCCCCCTGCCCCTCCCTCCTGTTCTCTTCCTCTCCTCTGCTTCTCCATACAACCTTGCCCTGAACACAGTGGCGCCGGAACGAGTTAGCAATAAGGGGGACTCAATTATTTTTTATTAAAAAAAAAAAAAAAAATATTCCGACGAATACGATTCAGTATTTTTCCTTTTCTCACTCTTGGTGACCTGCTCTCCCTTTAGGTCATTTTATAATTACACTACAACAGACAGCAACACAGGCAGAAACACTGAACTTATTATTATTATTATTATCACTTCGAAACACAGTGCAAAACTTGTCATCTCAACACAAAAATAAAATAACAATAACCGTATACGATTATAGCAGCAGCCAATGACAGTGAGTGCAGTACAGAGTCCAGGTCTGTCCGTCTCAGGTGTAATAATCCAACAATGATCACGGCTTTAACAAGCATCACAGGCTGTGTAAACAGTGTAAAGTGGGCTCTAAGTGTCAGGGGCAGTTGCCCCCTTAGATTAAAAAAAAAAAAAAAAAAAAAAATTAGGGGGACCAAATTTTAAGGGGGACAAAATGTCATTACATTACATTACATTACGTCATTTGGCAGACGCTTTTATCCAAAGCGACTTACAATAACACATTTTTTGTCAGCAATAGAGCAATCAACTATGGAGCACAGTCTATGACAACTACAACTTCTGAAGGAACAATGGTACAAGTTTAGGTTAGTGGTACAAGGTTATTTTTTATTTTTATTTTTTTATTTTTTTTTAATAAGGAAAGAGAGAGAACGAAGTTAGATCAAGAAGGGCCCAGATGGAGCCTGAAAAGGTGTGTCTTTAGTCTTTTCCGGAAGATGGGCAGTGATTCAGCTGTCCTGACCGAAGGTGGAAGCTCGTTCCACCATTGAGGTGCCAGGGACGAGAAGAGTCGAGATCGGGATGAGCGACTTTTGAGCCCCCGTAGCGAAGGAGGGGCGAGGCGACCTGCACTGGTGGAGGAGCGAAGGGAGCGGTGAGAGGTTTGGAACCTGACCATAGATTGCAGGTACAGGGGAGCTGACTGGTGTACTGCCCTGTAGGCCAGTACCAGTGTCTTGAATTTGATGCGGGCCGAGATGGGAAGCCAGTGGAGCTCCTGTGCCGGCGCCGGCGCAGGCGCCGCCACTTGAACAGCAACAACAAATGCGCCGGTATTACACCTACAAACACACAAACAACTAGGATTTCAACAGTTAACACCTCGTCCAGTGTCACCATGACAAGGAGGTCTGGGAGATGGACTCTGTTTTGTCCTCTGTAAGGTAGCACCGAGGCCTGCGAGGACCTGCCCGTGCCGTAACGTAGAGCTGTTGCAAGATGCTCACAGTTGAAATCAAAGACGTGGTAGACCCACTTTGTTTTCCCCTCCGCCAACCTTATGGCATCGCGCACGATGTCTGCCCCGGGCCGGGCCTCGTCCTCGTCATCCAGGATGTTGTTGATTATCCACTTGCTTGTCTTGACCACATCCAACAGCTTTTCCTGCTTCATCATGACCCTTTCATTGGTCAGACTGAGGGATCCTGATGACAGAGCCAGGGCTAAGGATGGGGTGAGGGGTAGGAGGACATGGAACAAGGAAAGAGACAACAGTTAGGGTTTGTGTACTGAGCATCACCACTGTTGTGTGATAATGAGCTCTTTAAATTGTTGTTGTTGTTGTTGATCAATTATGTAGACTATTGCAATAAAAAGGAGGAAAGACACCACCACAGTCACAGAAATGATGCTATGGAAACAAAACAAAGTGTACTCCATCAGATCCCCCCATTTCCGTTGTTTTCCTCCCACCAACCCATTCCACCTCCACCCTCTGATCTCCAACATGATGAACTAAGGCAGTGTAGAGAGAGAACAAAAAACGAACAAAATAAAAATACACAAAAACCATAAAACAGACGGATAATGTGCTCTACACACTCCTCCCAACCCAAACCAGGAACCCCATGACCAATGTGGATATAAACAAACAGCATTCAGACATAAAAAAAAAGATATAAAAGCTCTCCTTGAGCCATGATAACATCCACAGGAAATAATTTAAGTTTAATTGAATCTTACATGTGGGTCAGTTAACCAAACTAATGAACCAAGCCATTCAGTCACAGTGAATCTTTTTGGATCTCAAATGAAGGTATATTAGGTCCAGGACTGGCCTTTGGTGAGTATTTGGGAATAGCTGTTGTGTAAAAGAAAGACTCACCGGTGCCTGACAAGTGAACAACTTCGCCATGACCGATGTACAGAGCCCAGTGCTGATAGAGTCCACGGAAGATTTCTATCAAGTCCCCTTCCTTTGGCTCCTATTTGGGTTGGGAAAAATAGAAATAAAAACAGTGATTTTTTCAGTATCAGTTTATGTTTTGCAACAAAGCAGGTTTGCCTGCTGGACACTGATATAAACTGGGAACTGGTTTTATGTAAACATGTTGCATATAGGAGCTGCAAAAGTGAGTGATTGTCAGGGAGATGAACAAGACCAAATATAAAAAAGGACGGTGCAGATTGAGACGCTGCTATACCAAGGGCGTAGGTTTGATTTGGAAAGTGGTGGGGACATGAATTCTTGGACTTGGACCCCCTAGGGGGGTCCGGGGGCTTCACTGCTTCACTGACTTCACTGCACTCCGTCAGGTCCCCCTCAGTCAGAGCTGTGTAGATAGAAGAGTCCCGACATCTCCATTCACTCCAATGGACCAGTTTTTTACTCTAAAGAGTTCCAGGAAGTAAGGTCCTGGATTAAGCAGCACTGTCGAGTTGCAGCAAAATAGACAGTTTGTGTTGTACTCTGAAAGGGTTTTTCCCCCCTTGAATCAAATTGTATATTATCAGCGGTGAAGAGGGCCGGGGAGAGAGGGCAACCCTGCTGGACCGAACGAAAGTAATGGAAACCTGGTTGACTGATTCACAGTATTAATAGGATTCACTAACCTGCTCCGCCCCCCACAGACGAGGGGCATCCACCACTACCATCATCAGCACCATCAGCGACCACGAGCCCCGCATCACCCTCCCAAAGAACAGTAAGACCTAAACCCCTGAACCCTGCAATAAAAAAACAACGCAGATTACATTTTTTTCGAACTCTCAACCATGCTAAATTAATTTGGGACACACGTTCGAAACCCAAGGGACTGCTAATGGGTCACATCAACATCCGTAGCATATTAAGTAAGGCCGAGCAACTGGAACATCTGTTAACGGACTCAAATATTGACATTGTCGGCATTTCAGAAACCTGGCTGACCCGGGCATCACCTATTGCTGCCATTAATATTCCAGGATTTAACATGTTCAGACGAGATCGAGGGGTGGGCAGGGGGTAATGATCTACGTCAAGGATTGTTTGAAATGTGAATTGATTGAATGGCCGACAGGGCTAGATATAGAATGTATTGGCCTCAAAGTAATCCTTTCCTCTGAAATGTCCTTCACTTGAATCTGCATGTATCGCCCACCCTCCTCGAAAATTATATATATTATAAAACATTTTCACTTGGCATTAACAATAGCTAACACGTTCAATTTGACTCTAAGAAACACTATATTGAAATAATATTCTTACCTCTTTGAGTCAGATGCAACTGTCACCAAAGCTTGTTCAGCAACTGCGTAGATGGAACTTCCTCTATTCGGGGGTGCATGGGAGGGCGGCTCATAGGGCGGCTCATATTCTCTCTCTCTCTCTCTCTCTCTCTCTCTCTCTCTCTCTTTCTCTCTCTCTCTGTCTCTCTCATGTCTCAAACACAAAATGGACATTTACATTTACTTAACTTACATTGATTACAAGATTTTGATGGTTTTTTTTATGATGCTTGACAAAGGAGTGATACGGGGAAACAAAGAGCTATGTTAAACAGAATGAGGTCTCATAGCTGCAGAGGCTTATTATCACATCCTCTCGAGTCAGAGAGGTCCCTGGGCGCTGCACTGCGGCTGCACATGCTCCTAGTTCTAGGAAGGTGCCTAGTAGAGAAGTGGTCTTCAACCTCAGGGGGTCCACAGAGGTAGCCTACTGCAGGGGGTCCGCCAATTGTTGTCAGTAGTTTGTGAACATTTTAAAAATGTATTTGAGACTTTTTAGAATTTTTTTAAACTCCAAGCATTCATAGGCTAAGCTACTTTTGACAAAAATGATTTACAAAGCGAATCTGATGAAGCAATATGTGTAGTGGGTTGAGCCTTCCCCTGCAGTGCTGCCACGCCCTCTAATCAGCCCACATTCAGAACAGGTGAGACACAACACCTGACTGCTATAGAGGGTATGCACACCCACTGGAACACGCCCCCTCAATCAGGAACGAGTGTCAAAATGAGTGTCAAGTTCCTCCCTGAGCAGCAGGTGTCACTTATCTAGGCTGATTACTGCATTCAAGCTCAGACTTGCTGTGTCTCAGTGGGCGTGACCCCACAGTGACTTCTGCCTCTGTGACATCACATGCATACCCTCTATACTGTACGTGTTTTTGTAGTCGGAACGCGGAAGTCCCGGACTTCCTGGTTCTTCACTGTTTCTGCTTATGGGATTTTTGAATGGGTTTTTGCCGCAATGCTTCAAATAAGGTCTCTGGGCAACGCAAGCTTAATCAAACGCGAACCAGAGTTCAGCCAGATAATCGTCACACATGAGGACCACTTTCATGAGTTTTGAAGCGTAAATGCGAGCCCTAGAGGTAAAAAGCTCGTGCTAAGCTAATCCAGAACTACACACAATGTCGCATAGGCTTCAACGTCACGTCGTCACCACTCAACCTGGAGTGTTGTTTAGCCGTTTGCTAGCTAGCCGCCCTTTTAATGGCACGTAAAAGCTTAAAAACTCATGAAAGTGGTCCTCATGTGTGAAGATTATCCTACTGGTTCGCGTTTGATTAAGTTTGCGTTGCCCAGAGACCTTATTTGAAGCATCACGCCAAAAACCCATTCAAAAATCCCATAGGCAGAAACAGTGAAGAACCAGGAGTGTTAGCATCGATGATTTCCGGACTCGTTCCTGGGGCTCTCTATAACAGCCCATTTAAAAGGGAGCCGTGCATGGCTGGTGGTAAGCTTGCCTCTATCTTCGCTGACCCCGTTTCATGTGAGGGAGATCCACATCAGACAAGGTCTGCACTCTACCTGTCCTTCCTTGTAGATGTTGGCTGGGCATATGTTGTTTTCCTGACATCTTTGCAAGCGTTTGGCGGTGGCTTCTCCCATAGGTGGATTATGACATGAAGGGCCACTGGGCCTGGATACATAAAGGGCCTCCTCACAGTGCACATGCGCACAATTAAGGCCAGAATAATAACTAAGACTCTGGGCCAGCTTTATCCATATATCGCATCGGGCGAGTGCCCAGGGGCACCAGGCAATGTGCCTTGTTGGCGGGACACCACACATTCAAATTCAATTCTTTATAAGTGTCATTATTTTCTTTATATATTCGGCCTACTCCACGGCCCAAATTAATCTTCAATACTAAAAGAATATATGTGTGGTGGGTTGAGCTGTCCCCTTTAATGTCGCCACGCCCCCTAATCTTCCCCATTCAGAACAGGTGGGCACCTGACAATACTATTAGGTTGGCAGCTCATTTAAAAGGGAGCCTTGCACAGCTTGTGATAGGCTTGCCTCACTGTTTTCTGACCCTGTTGCACTGCGTGTGAGAGATTGACGCCAGACAAGGTGCTTGGCGGTGGCCCACTTTGCAGCAGCACATGGAGAGGTCAGAGGTCAAGTCAAGTCAAGTTTATTTGTATAGCACATTTCATACACAGAGGCAATTCAAAGTGCTTCACATAAAATGGTTGACAGGTGTTGAGAGGTGTGGTGGTATTTGGCTGATCACACGCCATTGTTTGCTCGCCGTGGCTCGCTGATGGGGACCAAGGAGCATGACGGCGTGGCTTCTCATTTGGCCATAGTGTTGCTGTGTTTAGTGGAGGAGCTACCATGACATGAGCCGTTCTCCATGCACCTCCTGCAGCACCATGAATGTGGTTGGTCTCCGTAGCTCGTAGGCCAAGGAATAAGGGGCCTGACGATTGGGTGGCCTTCCACATGGCCTAGATTGCTGTACTTGGTGGAGGAGAGGCTCTGGTTACAGCTGGTGTTTTTGTCCTGTAGTTTTTGTTCTTTTCAGTTTTGTTTATTTGTTTATTTTATTTTGATTTATTTCTTTTGTTTAACCAATTGATCAATGTTTTAGAGATTCTGTTTTGCCAGTTAGGCTACAGCATGGAGGGCGCCATAGTTCTGCAGGTGGTTGGTCACTGGGTGTGGGCTTATCCTGGGTCCCCTTAGTGCATATTATAATTTGTGGTGCTTTGTTTTGTGTGCTCTAACCTGTGTTTTGCTTTGCAGTGAGTGTGCTTTATTGGTTTATTGGTGGTGGTGCAACCCCCTGACCCTCTTCCCCCTCACTCACCCCCCCCCTTCCACCTGTGGACTCCACTGGCAACCCCTGCTGTACTGGTAATTTTAGTCTATTTTGTAATAAAGAAATTATTTTAACTGAACTCTTCTCTTGCAGCTGCTTGCAAGTATTTAATTGGCATGGTGCCTGAACAACAAAATAAATAAAACATATTTTGTTTAAACTGGAAATGCACGTCTCTGCTCCATTCCTTTATCAAACCTGATGTTGGGGTGTTTTGAACTCTGTTGTGATATTCTCTGGGTGAAACTCAGTGGCGTTGTCTGCTAATTACTTTTGTCCGGGCCTTAGTGCCCTGGTTACTTCTGCACAAGGGCGAATACCTGGTTTCACAAGTGGGGGGGACACAATAAAATGTGGAGCGCAGACCTTCTAGGGCGGTCTGGGGGCATGCCCCCCCGGAAGATTTTTTTTTACATATTAACACATTGAGTGCCAGCGACGCCATATGGCGTCAAGAGAAATTTACCGTACGCTGTCAGCGACGCCAAATGGCGTCAATAACTCCAAATTCATATTTTGACGGGGGGGTGTCGATCTAAGCCTCTTACATCGCCTCTTACAATATGGGAGCTATTGAATGTGTCTAACCTATTTTACAGAACCCTTAGGTGGCGACAGTGCCCTTCCGATTAGACAAAGGCCAGGAGAAAAGAGAGAAGAAGTCATGAGGAAACGCGGAAATCGCATCGATATGCTTGAAGCATAACGTTAGCTGTGCCTGTGAAAAGCAGTCATCTGCTGCCACAATTGAGCCCCATCCGTCTCGGCTGCGATAGTCCATCCATATGATTTAGTTGCCGACACGGCGACACCAGCGTCTTTCTGAAAAGTTACATTATTCTCAGCTGGGAGCCGAGGACACGCTGTAAAAAAGCGGGGGGATGCAGGCAGCGGACTTTTCAGTGCAGATCAAACTCAGAGGCTCAGAGCAAACCGCAGCAGAGACACTCGACTCCTCCCACCATGGAGGAGGATGAGGAGGGGGGTGGGGCACGCAGGGCACTAACAGCATACAACAGCAGGCTCGATGCATAGAGAGCAAACAAGCTAGAATAGGCTATCTGATGCCCACCAGCAGTAAATCAAGACCAGCAAGAAGGTGTAGGGTCTGCGCACGCAGGGGCCAGCGCTGCTGGTTGCAGCTAAAACATATTATTTGGCCAAACAAAATTCCTTTGTTTTCACTCTTTTATTGAAGGAAATTATTTTTGAGGTGTCATTATATCAGAAAATATTAGCTTCAGAGTCAATGATGTGCTTGAATGATAAAACAAGGGGTGATAAAACAGTGCAGGACATGTTGTGTTTTGAATATTGTTATTATGTTACACATCAAATGAAAGCTTTCAATGTGTAGTTTCTTTTGACATACTTTTTCCCGCAGGTAAACTAGACATTCTAACCTTTCATTTCAGCTATAGCATTTTGTTCAACTCAAAGCAGAATTCATTCTGTCGCCTTTCTAACATAAAGATGTGATTATCTCAGAAACTAATTTCAGCATGCTCTTTTCGGTCGAAAACACTCTTTTTCAGAGGGGTGTATTTCCAAAATGGAACGGTTTATAAACACAGTTTTTTTTTTAAATGAAACAGAAGGGTTCAAAGTTTCATTGAGGCTATTGGTTGTCCATATAAGAGGAACACAAAAAATGATATGGCTATATTAAAATGCATTGCGGCCTATGTGGCACAGTACAGCAACCTTTTGCCCAAGGGCTGTGGCACTCAAAGTGTTAAAGTAAAATGCATCAATTTGGTGCACTCTGAGGGGAAGATTAAGAGGCTAGATCTATGAAGAACTACACACATCACTAAATACATGCCTTTTAGACACCACCTAGCTCCTCCAACTCATCAGAGCTCTGATATGAAAGCAGGTGACATGAACAAGGCATAGAACAATACTGATGTGAAAGCCAGAGCCATATTGAAATCACGTTGGTTGTATTATTATTATTATTGTGCTTTATTTTAAATTCAACCATGTTCACTTCCTCTCTTCACCTAACCCTTTATACAGCAGCAGGGACGTGCAGAGAATGCTAGAGGGGCAGGGGCTGGCAAAAAAGTTGTAACGTTTTTAGCCAGATTTAGTCAAGTCAAGTCAAGTCAAGTTTATTTGTATAGCACATTTCATACACAGAGGCAATTCAAAGTGCTTCACATAAAATGGTTGACAGGAAAATAAAAGAATAAAAGAAGAGAATAACATGGACATTTAAAAGCATCACAACAAAACTTTATAACAAGTGCATTAAGCAACAGGCGCAGCAGTTGCAAAAAGAGCTAAGAACTTATAGAGGACTCATTGGGTTGCACACTTACACTGCATCCCTGCTCACTTACACTGCATCCCTGCTCACTTACACTGCATCCCTGCTCACTTACACTGCATCCCTGCACACTGCACACTTACACTGCATCCCTGCTCACTTACACTGCATCCCTGCACACTGCACACTTACACTGCATCCCTGCTCACTTACACTGCATCCCTGCACACTTACACTGCATCCCTGCACACTTACACTGCATCCCTGCACACTTGCACTGCATCCCTGCACACTTACACTGCATTCCTGCACACTTACACTGCATCCCTGCACACTTACACTGCATCCCTGCTCACTTACACTGCATCCCTGCACACTTACACTGCATCCCTGCACACTTACACTGCATTCCTGCACACTTACACTGCATCCCTGCTCACTTACACTCAGAGATGGGCAGTATTTTACAGTAAATACATGTATTTAAAATACGTATTTAAAATACTTTTTTGTATTTTGTAATTTGTACGGTGGCTCAGTGGCTCAGTGGTAGAGCTGTCGCCTCGCAGTCAGAAGGTCCTGAGTTCGATTCTCGCCTGGGACACTGCGGGCGCTGTGGTTGTGTTCCCCCCATATCTTCAGTGCCTACTGCCCAGGTGGGGTATCTCGTTGTAAGGGCCTTTCTGTCTGTGTGGAGTTTGCATGTTCTCCCCGTGCTCCCCCAGGGGGGTTCCTCCGTATATAACCCCCCCCCCCCATTAAAAACATGCAGAAGATCAGATCGTCATCGTCATCCGACCAGTGACGACAACATCCGAAGTTGGTCCCCGGGCGCTGTACGAGAAAGCGACCACTGCTCCTGGCCTGCCCCCCGGAGGAAAGGACAAAGCCAGGATGGGTTAAATGCAGAAGACAAATTTCACCGGCCACCGTCAGCATGTGTGTGTTTGTGGCCCTCCGTGCATGTGTTGATGTGTAACCGTGTGACAATAAAGACGGGCTTGTCCGTCTAAATCGTGTTTTTTTTTTTTTTTTTTTGGCTGAACTGAGAAAAATAAGATGTAATTTGTATCAAAATACTTTCAGACCTTGTATTTTATGTATTTCAAATATATAAAATACTTTTTTTATTCTATGTCCTTTTATTCCCAAATTGACACATTTGAAACATTGACAGGTTTAAACTGTGGGGGATTTGAGATGTCACTTCTACTCCCCCTCTGGGTTTTTTTTACCCTCAGAACAAACTCAACCACAAATCAGAGGCAGAGTAGGATGGGTCTTGAGTCAGACTTCACATCACTTCTTCGTCTAAACTGACGCCTCGTGTTGGTGGACATTCCCCCAGAGATAAAGTACTAATCTATTCACCTTATGTTCCAACACAGGGGTCAGCCAGTTACTTCCTATTGTGTTTACACTTCCTGTGACAGTACAGTACTAGTGACCAGGTAAAACAGACGGTGTTTTGAACAGGAAGACATAACACAACTGGGTCAAGTGGGCGGGGCTACATAAGGTGAATATAATTAAATATTGCATGCTAAGGCAAGCTTACTGAATGACACTAAAATACAACAGGACAAATTTAAACTGCAAATGCGGTAGTGAATGTGATTAGGGTTAGCGTGAGACGTGAGTGGAAGCGCGAGGTTGCGGGTGGCTTGTGGCACGTCAGGTGGAAACTTTGATGGAAACATGGAAGTGAACGGGGGAAAGCAACCACAACATGTTGATACTGAAAAACAACTAGAACTGAAGTGAAACCTCAGCTGGCACGGGCTGTTCACCCTCAACCTCACTCAGCAGCTCAATCTGACTGGTTTGTCTCTCCAGTGCACAAGAGGTGAGACTTGAGAAGGTGGAAATTATATTAGTGGGAAAAATTGTTTCCAAAACAATTTGTTAGGGAAGTGAATATTTTGGTTCAACAAAAGAGCTGTCAAAAGAGCAGAGTGTTAAGTGAAAAAGGCTGGTGAATTGTGAGATCAAAATGATACACTGTCTGGATTTAAATCATATTTTTTTATCAGTTCGTCTTTACAAAAGAATCAAAAGACGAAGGTGACTATCTGATGACTATTGACTATAGTAGTAGTCATAAAATAATAGTCATAGTCATAAAAGAAAGAAGTCTGGAGCAACTCGGGCCATAGAATACCTTTTATTTAAGGTGCAGAGTAAAAAGACAACGTTTGGACGTCAGTGCATCTTCATCAGGTCACGTCAGGTCATTGAGTGTTAAAGTGTGGACCAGTGACATCACTGGTCCACACTTTAACACTCAATAACTGTCAAATTAAATGACATACTTCAAAACAGTTTACAGTTTTCTGATATACTACTGATGTTCTAATGATACAAAGCTGGTTGAAAATGGGCGGAGTGTTCCTTTAAGCAGATTGAAAACAACATTAGCTCGGCAGCTGGAGCTAGCTTGATATCTACCATCTAACAAGTTAACATGCTGGTCCGGCCGCAATATGCAAATAAGCAGATTGAAAACAACAACATTAGCTCAGCAGCTGTGGGACGCCAGCTCTGCCTTGGTGCACAAGTGCACAACTTTCTCTAACGCTCACAACTTTCTTGGGTTTCACCTGTGTGTTGCGCAATAGCTACAACCCCTCAGCACTTCTGTTTGTTATACTCGAATTATAAACCGGAAACCAGAGTACATTATAAATATAGTCACGTTATAAACAACTAACCAACACTGGGGGAAACAGTGTTACTCGAAATGGTTAAAAGTTAAATCAATTGGTAACACTTTATAACGTTTAGTAGTAAATCATTTATAAGCTAATAGTTAATGATGAGGTAATGATGAACTAGTCATTTAAAAAACATTTGTACATGATTAATAAGTGTTATGTAAACATATAAAAAATGTGTTGTAAGTCATCAATACACTTTTAGTAAATCATGAAATGATCATAAATCATAATTAGTCAATATATTACGAATCACTTGTAAGTCATTAAAAGTTGTTATATTCCAACCATTATCTCTATACACATTGTTAATCATGAACAAATGATGAGCAAATCATTAGTAAATGATTTATAAGTAATTAGTTCATATACATTAAATAACTTCTAAGTCATTCAGTCTTTATATTCTAAACATCTGTTCTGTCTACCAGTATCTCGTCACTTTACACATTTGTTAATCATGAACAAATGATGAACAAATCATTAGTAAATGATCTGTACAGTATATACAGTAATTTGTTGATGTATCATTAATTACTTAAGGTAGCCTCTTAAAAGTCAAGTCAAGTCAAGTTTATTTGTATAGCACATTTCATACACAAAGGCAATTCAAAGTGCTTCACATAAAATGGTTGACAAGAAAATAAAAGAATAACAATAATAATAATAAAAGCCTCAAAACAATTGTCAGTGGTGTACTCTATGTGATACGGAGGTATACGCAGTATACCCACTAGGAAAGCTCCAGGATTTGAGTATACCCACTTAAAAATGCCCAATAAAAAATGCAACAATATAGTTTTGTGACAAAACTTTCACTTCAATGATTTTGTTTCACAAATACCGGGTAGATAACAGGGGAAGGCATCTCCTCTGGTTTTGAAATACCACTTGCATCAAATCAAAATCTAATTGTGTCTGCTATTAAATTACCACAAAAATACACAGGGACACATGTTTAGGTTTGTTTATTCAAAGGCTACTTAATTTAGGCGTATATGTCATTATTTAGTAAGAGAGATATATATATTTAGGTCCCCTATGCCAGTGATTCTCAACCTTTTTCATATCAAGGGCCCCTAATTTAGTCCACCTCCGGGCCCCTTCGATGAGATTTTGTCTCTCAAACCAAAATCAGAGTTCCATCACTGTATTGTAGCTAGAGAGATAAAAGTGAAACTATGATCACAACCAACATTCTCTATGACTTTTGACTATCATTTCAATAGTGAGACTTCCCCTATAGCAACCACAGGGAGAACTGAAGGCAAGAGCCTCAGCAAGAGTTGGTAAAAACAGGAAGCATGCCCAGACATTGATTCAGCTGAAGAAATCCCCCAGAATGATTTAACACTTGACCATGATTGGTTAGAGATCTCAGAGGTAGACTAGGAGTGATTAGATAGATTCACATTCTGTAATAAAAGTAAGCAAAGATGACTTGTGTGAGGACATGAAACATTTGATCATGACTTATGTACTCATATGATCACATTACACCTTTTCGCCAAGTAGCTCGCTGCTAGATGATGTCACTATAGGTTGACTGTACAGTACAGTAGAGATAACAGGCTAGTTATGTTGCTAGAAAGGATTTTGAATTATAACAGGCTCACAGTTATCTACAAATGATGCAACACATTTATGTGCAGTGTTGGGCAAGTTACTTTCAAAATGTAATATACTACATATTACTAGTTACTTTCATTTGAAAGTAATAAGTTACTTTACAATATTACTGTCTGTGTAGAGTAACTCGTTACTTATTACACTACTTTTGCATTACTTTCACTGTAATAACAGCAGTAGCAGAACGACATCGCCGCCCCGGAACATCCCAAAAAATAGTTTTAGCCGTCTTGAAGTCAGTGTAAACAATCCTACAATTCTTGTACTGTGTCGGGTTTTGCCCTTCTCCGACGCACCTGTTGAGCCTAGGTGACACAACCCCGGGAACGAGTGTCAGTGACGGCGCGCCAGGCTGCAGCAGAGGAACGAGACGAAGTGCTGAAACGGCCAGGGCGCGCGGAGGCCAAGCCGTTGCTGTCCATGGTGCTGAACAGTCTTCCCGCGTTGAGCGGCGCAGCGGGAGAAAGGGGCCTATTAGAAAACAGTGACATCAGCTCTTACTAATTCTGTGATTGTCTGCACCTGGTTGGCCGCCTATATAACCCTCTCTGCTTTCAGACCCCGTTGCTGATCGTTGTTTCACTGTTGCTGTGTCACCGCCTGTTCCTGTCCGAGTGCTCCTGTGAACCGTTCTGGACTAAACCCTGTCTTCTGGGAAACCTGTCTCAAGCGTCTGGACTGACCCTACCTTCTGGGAAACCGGGCCCCAAGCCTCTGGACTGAACTTGCTTGCTTCTGACTTAAGTTTATTGTCGGTCATCCGACCCTGTTTAAGTAGATTCTCAGTTCCTTGTTTACTTTGTGAATTCTTGAAAATCAGTAAAAGATTTAAAACTGATTATTGACTTTGTCGTCTCTGCTCATGGGTCCAATACCACAGCATTACACTAGGTGTGCAAAAGCTTTTTTCCTTTCAGTGTAAACAATCAAAAAATTTAAATCTTCTTCCTTTGACCTGACAAATCTTTTTCCTTTGTTATTGTCATCTATAGTGATTATTTGCATAAAAACACAGTTTGATTAGGATTTCTTTTAAATATGTGCTTTGATAAAAATAATAACTCAATTTGTAACTTGAGTTATTGACAAAGTAACTGGTATAATATTACTGAAATCCTATAAGTAATAAGTTATATTACTGAGTTACTGCTAAAAGTAATATATTACATGTAATATGTTAGTTTTGTAATGAGTTACCCCCAACACTGTTTATGTGTGATGAATTGTTTACACTTTAGATCAGGGGATACAGAAAGCTTTATAAGTGACTTGTAAATGATTTACACATCATTTATTACAGTTGGGGAAGACTTTGTATAGTTTGTGCTGCATCGCTTTGTGCTGACTGCTTCTGTCGGCCTGGGGAGGAGCTTCACTAACAGGTCATAGCTGGTACTTATGGTATAGTAACACTGATCATAATTGTTTTGAGGCTTTTAACAGGCTATACCTTACAAGTAATGATACACATTATATACAGATTATAAAGTAATGATTTGTTCATCAATTGTTCATGATTAACAAAATGTGTATAGTGACGAAATAGATACTGATAGACAGAACAGATAGTTGAAATATAAAAACTGAATGACTTACAAGTATTTCATTATGTATCGACTATACATAATTTGGGTGGTCCCCAGGTCAGGCACGCAAATTGTGTGGACGAGTGGAGATGACAGGCCGCCATGGCGCATGTGCGCACACCGGCCAAAAACTGAAATGGAAGAACTGTGTTAGAGAGTACACAAAGGACAATACTGTCACAGAGGACTACAGAGACGATTTACCATCTAAAGAAACAGAACATTTCACATTTGAGAAGCTGGAATCAGAGAATTAGGACATTTCTCCTCAAAGAAATGACTCAACATGATTAATAGGTTATCAAAATAGGCAATTAATTTAATGTTTGGCAATGAATCGATGAATTTACTAATCGTTGCAGCTCTTTATCCGTTTTTATAAAAATGTATTTTTATGTATTTTCAAAATACAAAATATGTATTTATATTTCAAATACATTTTTCAGACCAGTATTTTGTATTTGCATTTTGATACATTTTTGAGCAAGTATTTGTAATTTGTATCAAAATACTTTTTGATGTATTTTTGCCCATTTCTGCTTACACTGCATCCCTGCTCACTTACACTCCATCCCTGCTCTGCTCACTTACACTGCATCCCTGCACACTTACACTGCATCCCTGCTCACTTACACTCCATCCCTGCTCACTTACACTGCATCCCTGCTCACTTACACTCCATCCCTGCTCTGCTCACTTACACTGCATCCCTGCACACTTACACTGCATCCCTGCTCACTTACACTCCATCCCTGCTCACTTACACTCCATCCCTGCACACTTACACTCCATCCCTGCTCACTTACACTCCATCCCTCCACACTTACACTCCATCCCTGCTCTGCTCACATACACTGCATCCCTGCTCACTTACACTGCATCCCTGCTCACTTACACTGCATCCCTGCTCACTTACACTGCATCCCTGCACACTTACACTGCATCCCTGCACACTTACACTGCATCCCTGCTCACTTACACTCAGGGGCGGTTCTAGGCCTCAAAAATAGTCTCAGCCCACCCAAAAAAATAGAGGCAAAAAAAAACATTTTCTTTTTTTTTCCCCCTCTCCAAATCCATGGTGGTCACCCCTGGTGGTCAGTAAGATGGGCTGGTTGAGCCAATGTTAAAATGATCTTTATTTATTTATTATTTATTTTTGCTTTAAAACTATTTTTTAATTTTCTGCTTAAAGTTCATGAAAAAAAGTGGCATTCTTGTTTTTTCCCACAATAATTTCATAATACCATTTGTAATGCCACCGTTGTAGTGCTGTTGTTCAAAATTAAAGTACATTTTCTCCGATTTATCTAGTCACACAATTTCATAGTCAGTGTTTCCCATACACTGATCTATTTGTGGTGGTACACCCTACATAGATTTTGACCCCCACAAATACTGCCACATATTAATTTCAACTAGTTGACTGCAAACTCCTGCTTTAGTGCTTACAGTATATTATTATCTTGTCGGAATATTATTCCAGCCAATAAGTTAGGAAGTTCCCTTTTGATTTAATTTTACTTTTGTTTTGCCTACAAAGCAAAATGTTACTTTACTTGAAACTCCCCTGAAGTGATTTTGGTATTATTTATGCAAGCATAATTCTACCATATAGTAACCTGTATGCAGAATATATATACTATATATAGGGAAACAATTATTTTTTCATCACTGTAAAACCACAGAACGGTAAAGAAGATATTGATGTGTGTAGTTCTTCATAGATCTAGTCTCTTCATTTTGATCTCAAAGTGCGCCAGTTTGATCCATTTTTACTTGAAACTGTACAAAATTTCTTCCGGGGGGGCATGCCCCCAGACCCCCCTAGGGGTTCAGTGGTCCATGACCTTTGGGTGGGCAGCCCACCCAAAGCTCTGATGCTAAAACCGCCCCTGCTTACACTGCATCCCTGCACACTTACACTCCATCCCTGCTCACTTACACTGCATCCCTGCTCACTTACACTGCATCCCTGCTCACTTACACTGCATCCCTGCACACTTACACTCCGTCCCTGCATAATAGAATAAATCAACACGGGAATATCACATTTTAAATGAACATTTGGATGATACTTGTCACAGAAAAATAACTCCACAAACTGAATAATATTAGTACAAAAGTTAAATTTGCTGTTACAATACTGTGAGTGCTGCCTTCAGGTTTGTGATGCTTATAACAACCATAATAACGGATAGCCTACCAAAGGGGGGTTCCTCCGTATATAACCCCCCCCCGGACTAAAAACACGCAGAAGATCAGATCGTCATCGTCATCCGACCAGTGACAACATCC
>NW_028151269.1:5000-7500 GCF_964638095.1 Poromitra crassiceps
GGCCGCGGGCCCCAGCTTTGGACTCCCCAGTGAGCTCCAGGCAGTGAGGGTCCATGTCTGGGTGTTGTATCCCGCCCAGGGGTGCACTGGGCCTGGGGACCCCGACTTGGTGACCGGCGTCCAGCCAGAGGTCCGCGGGCCCCAGCTTTGGACTCCCCAGTGAGCTCCAGGCAGTGAGGGTCCATGCCTGGGTGTTGTGGTGCACTGGGCCTGGGGACCCCGACTTGGTGACCGGCGTCCAGCCAGAGGTCCGCGGGCCCCAGCTTTGGACTCCCCAGTGAGCTCCAGGCAGTGAGGGTCCATGCCTGGGTGTTGTGGTCCACTGGGCCTGGGGACCCCGACTTGGTGACCGGCGTCCAGCCAGAGGGCCGCGGGCCCCAGCTTGGGACTCCCCAGTGAGCTCCAGGCAGTGAGGGTCCATGCCTGGGTGTTGTATCCCGCCCAGGGGTGCACTGGGCCTGGGGACCCCGACTTGGTCCTCGGCGTCCAGCCAGAGGGCCGCGGGCCCCAGCTTTGGACTCCCCAGTGAGCTCCAGGCAGTGAGGGTCCATGCCTGGGTGTTGTATCCCGCCCAGGGGTGCACTGGGCCTGGGGACCCCGACTTGGTCACCGGCGTCCAGCCAGAGGGCCGCGGGCCCCAGCTTGGGAATCCCCAGGCAGTGGGGGGTCCATGCCTGCCTGTTGTACCCCGCCCAGGGCGCACCAAAGTCGGGTAGAAAAAGTTGGAAAACAGGTCAAAAATCTTCTAAGTGTTGAGCACTGTGACTGCCAGCGCTATAACAGCCTCTCTGGTGTACACGGTTCTGGGGGGAATTGCAAAGTAGTGCCATCGGGTAGGTAGGAAGCGTCTTCCCATGAGCAAGCCGAAAATTTTCTAAGTGTTGACACCAGAGAGGCTAAAAGCGCTGGGAGTCACTGTGCTGTAACAGCCTCTCTGGTGTCAGCACTTAGAAAAAAAACCAAAAAAAAAAAAAAAAAAATTTTTTTTGGTTTTTTTTCTAAGTGCTGACACCAGAGAGGCTAAAAGCGCAGTGACTCACTGCGCTATTCAGCCTCTCTGGTGTCAGCACTTAGAAGATTTTCGGCTGGCACAGGGTAATCCTTCCCCAGGGTACTCCTGGCCTGGCACAGGGTAATCCTGGCCTGGCACAGGGTAATCCTTACCCAGGGTACTCCTGGCCTGGCACAGGGTACTCCTGGCCTGGCACAGGGTATTCCTGGCCTTGCCCAGGGTATTCCAAAAAGTTTCTAAGTGCTGACACCAGAGAGGCTGTAGCCTCTCTGGTGTAACACGGTGCTGGGGGGAATTGCAAAGTAGTGCCTCCGGGAATATAGAAACCTGGTTTTCGGCTACTGGGACCTCCAGGACGGAGGGCCCGGGCAGTGCACAGAACGGATCCGACCGTAGGTGAGACCTCCGCGGGGAGGTTTGCAGGGGTGGTAGGCCCCCTGCACGGAGCTCACGGAGGCTCCAGGCTGCCCTCCGGGGCTCGACTCTGCTGCAGCCCCAGCTCGGGTGCAGGGTGTCGGGCCCGCAGCAGTCTATCGCAGCCCCCTCTGGAGCTCGCACATGGAGCTCCAGGCTGCCTCAGGGGCTCGGCTCTGCTGCATCCCCAGGTTGGATGCATGGTGTCGGGCAGGCAGCAGTCCATCGCTCACCCCCCCTCTGGAGCTCTGAGCTCCAGGCTGCCTCAGGGGCTCGACTCTGCTGCATCCCCAGGTTGGATGCATGGTGTCGGGCAGGCAGCAGTGCAACACGGACCCACACATCACACCCACCCTGACCGATTGGCAAACGTGACCCGCCATCGGAGGGCCCCCGCCGGCCAGCTTAGCTGGTGTTCGGGCGGACGGTTCCTCCGGCCTGCGGGTTCGCCTCTAGACGCGGGGGGCAGCAGTCCATCGCTCACCCCCCCCTCTGGAGCTCTGAGCTCCAGGCTGCCTCAGGGGCTCGACTCTGCTGCATCCCCAGGTTGGATGCATGGTGTCGGGCAGGCAGCAGTCCATCGCTCACCCCCCCTCTGGAGCTCTGAGCTCCAGGCTGCCTCAGGGGCTCGACTCTGCTGCATCCCCAGGTTGGATGCATGGTGTCGGGCAGGCAGCAGTCCATCGCTCACCCCCCCTCTGGAGCTCTGAGCTCCAGGCTGCCTCAGGGGCTCGACTCTGCTGCATCCCCAGGTTGGATGCAGGGTGTCGGGCGGGCAGCAGTCCATCGCTCACCCCTCTGGTTCTCGGCTCTGAGGAGCTGCCTGGGTCTCTGGTGGGACGCCCAGGGGCAGACGCTTTGTACTTTCGGGCAGATACTACTTTGCAATTCCCCCCAGCACCCTGTACACCAGACAGGCAGGGAGCGCTGGGAGTCACTGTGCTCTCAGCCTCTCTGGTGTCAACACTCTGTCAGAAGGATTACCCTGTGCCAGCCGAAAATCTTCTAAGTGTTGCAGGAATACCCTGGGCAAGGAATACCCTGGGCAAGTGTTGACACCAGAGAGGCTAAAAG
>NW_028151269.1:17500-20000 GCF_964638095.1 Poromitra crassiceps
GTGGATGGGTGGTGATAGGGGACCTGCCTGGGTCTGTGGTACCCGAGATAGGGGCTCTTAGCCTGGGCAGAGGCAGTGTGGAGGTAAGGGGACCTGCCTGGGTCTGTGGTACCCGAGATAGGGGCTCTTAGCCTGGGCAGAGGCAGTGTGGAGGTAAGGGGACCTGCCTGGGTCTGTGGTACCCGAGATAGGGGCTCTTAGCCTGGGCAGAGGCAGTGTGGAGGTAAGGGGACCTGCCTGGGTCTGTGGTACCCGAGATAGGGGCTCTTAGCCTGGGCAGAGGCAGTGTGGAGGTAGGGGGCTGGCCTGGGTGTCTGGTACCCGAGATAGGGGCTCTTAGCCTGGGCAGAGGCAGTGTGGAGGTAAGGGGACCTGCCTGGGTCTGTGGTACCCGAGATAGGGGCTCTTAGCCTGGGCAGAGGCAGTGTGGAGGTAAGGGGACCTGCCTGGGTCTGTGGTACCCGAGATAGGGGCTCTTAGCCTGGGCAGAGGCAGTGTGGAGGTAAGGGGACCTGCCTGGGTCTGTGGTACCCGAGATAGGGGCTCTTAGCCTGGGCAGAGGCAGTGTGGAGGTAAGGGGACCTGCCTGGGTCTATGGTACCCGAGATAGGGGCTCTTAGCCTGGGCAGAGGCAGTGTGGAGGTAAGGGGACCTGCCTGGGTCTATGGTACCCGAGATAGGGGCTCTTAGCCTGGGCAGAGGCAGTGTGGAGGTAGGGGGGCTTGCCTGGGTGTTGTATCCCGCCCAGGGGTGCACTGGGCCTGGGGACCCCGACTTGGTCCTTTGCGTCCAGCCAGAGGGCCGCGGGCCCCAGCTTTGGACTCCCCAGTGAGCTCCAGGCAGTGAGGGTCCATGTCTGGGTGTTGTATCCCGCCCAGGGGTGCACTGGGCCTGGGGACCCCGACTTGGTGACCGGCGTCCAGCCAGAGGTCCGCGGGCCCCAGCTTTGGACTCCCCAGTGAGCTCCAGGCAGTGAGGGTCCATGCCTGGGTGTTGTGGTGCACTGGGCCTGGGGACCCCGACTTGGTGACCGGCGTCCAGCCAGAGGGCCGCGGGCCCCAGCTTGGGACTCCCCAGTGAGCTCCAGGCAGTGAGGGTCCATGCCTGGGTGTTGTATCCCGCCCAGGGGTGCACTGGGCCTGGGGACCCCGACTTGGTCCTCGGCGTCCAGCCAGAGGGCCGCGGGCCCCAGCTTTGGACTCCCCAGTGAGCTCCAGGCAGTGAGGGTCCATGCCTGGGTGTTGTATCCCGCCCAGGGGTGCACTGGGCCTGGGGACCCCGACTTGGTCACCGGCGTCCAGCCAGAGGGCCGCGGGCCCCAGCTTGGGAAGCCCCAGGCAGTGGGGGGTCCATGCCTGCCTGTTGTACCCCGCCCAGGGCGCACCAAAGTCGGGTAGAAAAAGTTGGAAAACAGGTCAAAAATCTTCTAAGTGTTGAGCACTGTGACTGCCAGCGCTATAACAGCCTCTCTGGTGTACACGGTGCTGGGGGGAATTGCAAAGTAGTGCCATCGGGTAGGTAGGAAGCGTCTTCCCATGAGCAAGCCGAAAATTTTCTAAGTGTTGACACCAGAGAGGCTAAAAGCGCTGGGAGTCACTGTGCTGTAACAGCCTCTCTGGTGTCAGCACTTAGAAAAAAAACCAAAAAAAAAAAAAAAAAAAAAATTTTTGGTTTTTTTTCTAAGTGCTGACACCAGAGAGGCTAAAAGCGCAGTGACTCACTGCGCTATTCAGCCTCTCTGGTGTCAGCACTTAGAAGATTTTCGGCTGGCACAGGGTAATCCTTCCCCAGGGTACTCCTGGCCTGGCACAGGGTAATCCTGGCCTGGCACAGGGTAATCCTTACCCAGGGTACTCCTGGCCTGGCACAGGGTATTCCTGGCCTGGCACAGGGTAATCCTGGCCTTGCCCAGGGTATTCCAAAAAGTTTCTAAGTGCTGACACCAGAGAGGCTGTAGCCTCTCTGGTGTAACACGGTGCTGGGGGGAATTGCAAAGTAGTGCCTCCGGGAATATAGAAACCTGGTTTTCGGCTACTGGGACCTCCAGGACGGAGGGCCCGGGCAGTGCACAGAACGGATCCGACCGTAGGTGAGACCTCCGCGGGGAGGTTTGCAGGGGTGGTAGGCCCCCTGCACGGAGCTCACGGAGCTCCAGGCTGCCCCATCCGGGGCTCGACTCTGCTGCAGCCCCAGCTCGGGTGCAGGGTGTCGGGCCCGCAGCAGTCCATCGCGCCCGCTCTGGAGCTCGCACATGGAGCTCCAGGCTGCCTCAGGGGCTCGACTCTGCTGCATCCCCAGGTTGGATGCATGGTGTCGGGCAGGCAGCAGTCCATCGCTCACCCCCCCCTCTGGAGCTCTGAGCTCCAGGCTGCCTCAGGGGCTCGACTCTGCTGCATCCCCAGGTTGGATGCATGGTGTCGGGCAGGCAGCAGTGCAACAGGGACCCACACATCACACCCACCCTGACCGATTGGCAAACGTGACCCGCCATCGGAGGGCC
>NW_028151269.1:32500-35000 GCF_964638095.1 Poromitra crassiceps
CTCCTGGCCTGGCACAGGGTAATCCTGGCCTGGCACAGGGTAATCCTTACCCAGGGTACTCCTGGCCTGGCACAGGGTACTCCTGGCCTGGCACAGGGTATTCCTGGCCTTGCCCAGGGTATTCCAAAAAGTTTCTAAGTGCTGACACCAGAGAGGCTGTAGCCTCTCTGGTGTAACACGGTGCTGGGGGGAATTGCAAAGTAGTGCCTCCGGGAATATAGAAACCTGGTTTTCGGCTACTGGGACCTCCAGGACGGAGGGCCCGGGCAGTGCACAGAACGGATCCGACCGTAGGTGAGACCTCCGCGGGGAGGTTTGCAGGGGTGGTAGGCCCCCTGCACGGAGCTCACGGAGCTCCAGGCTGCCCCTCCGGGGCTCGACTCTGCTGCAGCCCCAGCTCGGGTGCAGGGTGTCGGGCCCGCAGCAGTCCATCGCGCCCGCTCTGGAGCTCGCACATGGAGCTCCAGGCTGCCTCAGGGGCTCGACTCTGCTGCATCCCCAGGTTGGATGCATGGTGTCGGGCAGGCAGCAGTCCATCGCTCACCCCCCCTCTGGAGCTCTGAGCTCCAGGCTGCCTCAGGGGCTCGGCTCTGCTGCATCCCCAGGTTGGATGCATGGTGTCGGGCAGGCAGCAGTCCATCGCTCACCCCCCCCCCCCTCTGGAGCTCTGAGCTCCAGGCTGCCTCAGGGGCTCGACTCTGCTGCATCCCCAGGTTGGATGCATGGTGTCGGGCAGGCAGCAGTGCAACACGGACCCACACATCACACCCACCCTGACCGATTGGCAAACGTGACCCGCCATCGGAGGGCCCCCGCCGGCCAGCTTAGCTGGTGTTCGGGCGGACGGTTCCTCCGGCCTGCGGGTTCGCCTCTAGACGCGGGGGGCAGCAGTCCATCGCTCACCCCCCCTCTGGAGCTCTGAGCTCCAGGCTGCCTCAGGGGCTCGGCTCTGCTGCATCCCCAGGTTGGATGCATGGTGTCGGGCAGGCAGCAGTCCATCGCTCACCCCCCCTCTGGAGCTCTGAGCTCCAGGCTGCCTCAGGGGCTCGACTCTGCTGCATCCCCAGGTTGGATGCAGGGTGTCGGGCGGGCAGCAGTCCATCGCTCACCCCTCTGGTTCTCGGCTCTGAGGAGCTGCCTGGGTCTCTGGTGGGACGCCCAGGGGCAGACGCTTTGTACTTTCGGGCAGATACTACTTTGCAATTCCCCCCAGCACCCTGTACACCAGACAGGCAGGGAGCGCTGGGAGTCACTGTGCTCTCAGCCTCTCTGGTGTCAACACTCTGTCAGAAGGATTACCCTGTGCAAGCCGAAAATCTTCTAAGTGTTGAAGGAATACCCTGGGCAAGGAATACCCTGGGCAAGTGTTGACACCAGAGAGGCTAAAAGCACAGTGACTGCCAGCGCTTGCGGCTTTAGCCTCTCTGGTCTAACACGGTGCTGGGGGGAATTGCAAAGTAGTGCCTCCGTGAAAGTAGAAACCTGGTTTTCGGCTACTGGGACCTCCAGGACGGAGGGCCGGGCAGTGCACAGAACGGATCCGACCGTAGGTGAGACCTCCGCGGGGAGGTTTGCAGGGGTGGTAGGCCCCCTGCACGGAGCTCACGGAGGCTCCAGGCTGCCTCAGGGGCTCGACTCTGCTGCATCCCCAGGTTGGATGCACGGTGTCGGGAAGGCAGCAGTCCATCACGCCCGCTCTGGAGCTCGCACATGGAGCTCCAGGCTGCCTCAGGGGCTCGACTCTGCTGCATCCCCAGGTTGGATGCACGGTGTCGGGCAGGCAGCAGTCCATCACGCCCGCTCTGGAGCTCGCACATGGAGCTCCAGGCTGCCTCAGGGGCTCGACTCTGCTGCATCCCCAGGTTGGATGCACGGTGTCGGGCAGGCAGCAGTCCATCACGCCCGCTCTGGAGCTCGCACATGGAGCTCCAGGCTGCCTCAGGGGCTCGACTCTGCTGCATCCCCAGGTTGGATGCACGGTGTCGGGCAGGCAGCAGTCCATCACGCCCGCTCTGGAGCTCGCACATGGAGCTCCAGGCTGCCTCAGGGGCTCGACTCTGCTGCATCCCCAGGTTGGATGCACGGTGTCGGGCAGGCAGCAGTCCATCACACCCGCTCTGGAGCTCGCACATGGAGCTCCAGGCTGCCTCAGGGGCTCGACTCTGCTGCATCCCCAGGTTGGATGCACGGTGTCGGGCGGGCAGCAGTCCATCGCTCACCCCTCTGGTTCTCGGCTCTGAGGAGCTGCCTGGGTCTCTGGTGGGACGCCCAAGGGCAGACGCTTTGTACTTTCGGGCCGATACTACTTTGCAATTCCCCCCAGCACCCTGTACACCAGACAGGCAGGGAGCGCTGGGAGTCACTGTGCTCTCAGCCTCTCTGGTGTCAACACTCTGTCAGAAGGATTACCCTGTGCCAGCCGAAAATCTTCTAAGTGTTGCAGGAATACCCTGGGCAAGGAATACCCTGGGCAAGTGTTGACACCAGAGAGGCTAAAAGC
>NW_028151268.1:0-39571 GCF_964638095.1 Poromitra crassiceps
TCTACAAGTTGACACACGTCATTGGAACTCATTGTGGCGCTGCTGTATGTGCTTGGGACAACTAGTTATTTTTGGCTTAAATAAGTTTGGTTTGCTGTGGCTTCATATTTGGAGTTGTTTTGAGTTTGGAGGAGTATTGTGTCACGGGGTGACGGGTGTGGGTCATCTCTCCTTCCCTTCACTCTGTATGAATGCACCCATCCAATTCCGTCCCTCACCTGGTGATTAGTGTAAATGTTTCCACCTGGGGTGATTGGCGCACCTGGGGTGAGCTGTGGGTTTTCCTGGCCACACAAGCTGCCATATATACAGGTGGAGAGTGGAGAGAAGGCAGAGCAAACCGGCAGAGCAAACGGACACGAGCAAGTGACAGATGGGCTTGGACGGCACAGCGGACCGGATTGAGGAAAAGAGAGAGGACGCCCTGTGGAAATGGTAGAGGGGTGAAGTACGCTTCACTCCTCTCTGAGCTAAGTACCTCTCTATAAATCTACAAGTTGACACACGTCATTGGAACTCATTGTGGCGCTGCTGTATGTGCTTGGGACAACTAGTTATTTTTGGCTTAAATAAGTTTGGTTTGCTGTGGCTTCATATTTGGAGTTGTTTTGAGTTTGGAGGAGTATTGTGTCACGGGGTGACGTGTGTGGGTGTGGGTCATCTCTCCTTCCCTTCACTCTGTATGAATGCACCCATCCAATTCCGTCCCTCACCTGGTGATTAGTGTAAATGTTTCCACCTGGGGTGATTGGCGCACCTGGGGTGAGCTGTGGGTTTTCCTGGCCACACAAGCTGCCATATATACAGGTGGAGAGTGGAGAGAAGGCAGAGCAAACCGGCAGAGCAAACGGACACGAGCAAGTGACAGATGGGCTTGGACGGCACAGCGGACCGGATTGAGGAAAAGAGAGAGGACGCCCTGTGGAAATGGTAGAGGGGTGAAGTACGCTTCACTCCTCTCTGAGCTAAGTACCTCTCTATAAATCTACAAGTTGACACACGTCATTGGAACTCATTGTGGCGCTGCTGTATGTGCTTGGGACAACTAGTTATTTTTGGCTTAAATAAGTTTGGTTTGCTGTGGCTTCATATTTGGAGTTGTTTTGAGTTTGGAGGAGTATTGTGTCACGGGGTGACGGGTGTGGGTCATCTCTCCTTCCCTTCACTCTGTATGAATGCACCCATCCAATTCCGTCCCTCACCTGGTGATTAGTGTAAATGTTTCCACCTGGGGTGATTGGCGCACCTGGGGTGAGCTGTGGGTCTTCCTGGCCACACAAGCTGCCATATATACAGGTGGAGAGTGGAGAGAAGGCAGAGCAAACGGCAGAGCAAACCGGCAGAGCAAACGGACACGAGCAAGTGACAGATGGGCTTGGACGGCACAGCGGACCGGATTGAGGAAAAGAGAGAGGACGCCCTGTGGAAATGGTAGAGGGGTGAAGTACGCTTCACTCCTCTCTGAGCTAAGTACCTCTCTATGAATCTACAAGTTGACACACGTCATTGGAACTCATTGTGGCGCTGCTGTATGTGCTTGGGACAACTAGTTATTTTTGGCTTAAATAAGTTTGGTTTGCTGTGGCTTCATATTTGGAGTTGTTTTGAGTTTGGAGGAGTATTGTGTCACGGGGTGACGGGTGTGGGTCATCTCTCCTTCCCTTCACTCTGTATGAATGCACCCATCCAATTCCGTCCCTCACCTGGTGATTAGTGTAAATGTTTCCACCTGGGGTGATTGGCGCACCTGGGGTGAGCTGTGGGTTTTCCTGGCCACACAAGCTGCCATATATACAGGTGGAGAGTGGAGAGAAGGCAGAGCAAACCGGCAGAGCAAACGGACACGAGCAAGTGACAGATGGGCTTGGACGGCACAGCGGACCGGATTGAGGAAAAGAGAGAGGACGCCCTGTGGAAATGGTAGAGGGGTGAAGTACGCTTCACTCCTCTCTGAGCTAAGTACCTCTCTATAAATCTACAAGTTGACACACGTCATTGGAACTCATTGTGGCGCTGCTGTATGTGCTTGGGACAACTAGTTATTTTTGGCTTAAATAAGTTTGGTTTGCTGTGGCTTCATATTTGGAGTTGTTTTGAGTTTGGAGGAGTATTGTGTCACGGGGTGACGTGTGTGGGTGTGGGTCATCTCTCCTTCCCTTCACTCTGTATGAATGCACCCATCCAATTCCGTCCCTCACCTGGTGATTAGTGTAAATGTTTCCACCTGGGGTGATTGGCGCACCTGGGGTGAGCTGTGGGTTTTCCTGGCCACACAAGCTGCCATATATACAGGTGGAGAGTAGAGAGAAGGCAGAGCAAACCGGCAGAGCAAACGGACACGAGCAAGTGACAGATGGGCTTGGACGGCACAGCGGACCGGATTGAGGAAAAGAGAGAGGACGCCCTGTGGAAATGGTAGAGGGGTGAAGTACGCTTCACTCCTCTCTGAGCTAAGTACCTCTCTATAAATCTACAAGTTGACACACGTCATTGGAACTCATTGTGGCGGTGCTGTATGTGCTTGGGACAACTAGTTATTTTTGGCTTAAATAAGTTTGGTTTGCTGTGGCTTCATATTTGGAGTTGTTTTGAGTTTGGAGGAGTATTGTGTCACGGGGTGACGTGTGTGGGTGTGGGTCATCTCTCCTTCCCTTCACTCTGTATGAATGCACCCATCCAATTCCGTCCCTCACCTGGTGATTAGTGTAAATGTTTCCACCTGGGGTGATTGGCGCACCTGGGGTGAGCTGTGGGTTTTCCTGGCCACACAAGCTGCCATATATACAGGTGGAGAGTGGAGAGAAGGCAGAGCAAACCGGCAGAGCAAACGGACACGAGCAAGTGACAGATGGGCTTGGACGGCACAGCGGACCGGATTGAGGAAAAGAGAGAGGACGCCCTGTGGAAATGGTAGAGGGGTGAAGTACGCTTCACTCCTCTCTGAGCTAAGTACCTCTCTATAAATCTACAAGTTGACACACGTCATTGGAACTCATTGTGGCGCTGCTGTATGTGCTTGGGACAACTAGTTATTTTTGGCTTAAATAAGTTTGGTTTGCTGTGGCTTCATATTTGGAGTTGTTTTGAGTTTGGAGGAGTATTGTGTCACGGGGTGACGGGTGTGGGTCATCTCTCCTTCCCTTCACTCTGTATGAATGCACCCATCCAATTCCGTCCCTCACCTGGTGATTAGTGTAAATGTTTCCACCTGGGGTGATTGGCGCACCTGGGGTGAGCTGTGGGTCTTCCTGGCCACACAAGCTGCCATATATACAGGTGGAGAGTGGAGAGAAGGCAGAGCAAACCGGCAGAGCAAACCGGCAGAGCAAACGGACACGAGCAAGTGACAGATGGGCTTGGACGGCACAGCGGACCGGATTGAGGAAAAGAGAGAGGACGCCCTGTGGAAATGGTAGAGGGGTGAAGTACGCTTCACTCCTCTCTGAGCTAAGTACCTCTCTATGAATCTACAAGTTGACACACGTCATTGGAACTCATTGTGGCGCTGCTGTATGTGCTTGGGACAACTAGTTATTTTTGGCTTAAATAAGTTTGGTTTGCTGTGGCTTCATATTTGGAGTTGTTTTGAGTTTGGAGGAGTATTGTGTCACGGGGTGACGGGTGTGGGTCATCTCTCCTTCCCTTCACTCTGTATGAATGCACCCATCCAATTCCGTCCCTCACCTGGTGATTAGTGTAAATGTTTCCACCTGGGGTGATTGGCGCACCTGGGGTGAGCTGTGGGTTTTCCTGGCCACACAAGCTGCCATATATACAGGTGGAGAGTGGAGAGAAGGCAGAGCAAACCGGCAGAGCAAACGGACACGAGCAAGTGACAGATGGGCTTGGACGGCACAGCGGACCGGATTGAGGAAAAGAGAGAGGACGCCCTGTGGAAATGGTAGAGGGGTGAAGTACGCTTCACTCCTCTCTGAGCTAAGTACCTCTCTATAAATCTACAAGTTGACACACGTCATTGGAACTCATTGTGGCGCTGCTGTATGTGCTTGGGACAACTAGTTATTTTTGGCTTAAATAAGTTTGGTTTGCTGTGGCTTCATATTTGGAGTTGTTTTGAGTTTGGAGGAGTATTGTGTCACGGGGTGACGTGTGTGGGTGTGGGTCATCTCTCCTTCCCTTCACTCTGTATGAATGCACCCATCCAATTCCGTCCCTCACCTGGTGATTAGTGTAAATGTTTCCACCTGGGGTGATTGGCGCACCTGGGGTGAGCTGTGGGTTTTCCTGGCCACACAAGCTGCCATATATACAGGTGGAGAGTAGAGAGAAGGCAGAGCAAACCGGCAGAGCAAACGGACACGAGCAAGTGACAGATGGGCTTGGACGGCACAGCGGACCGGATTGAGGAAAAGAGAGAGGACGCCCTGTGGAAATGGTAGAGGGGTGAAGTACGCTTCACTCCTCTCTGAGCTAAGTACCTCTCTATAAATCTACAAGTTGACACACGTCATTGGAACTCATTGTGGCGGTGCTGTATGTGCTTGGGACAACTAGTTATTTTTGGCTTAAATAAGTTTGGTTTGCTGTGGCTTCATATTTGGAGTTGTTTTGAGTTTGGAGGAGTATTGTGTCACGGGGTGACGTGTGTGGGTGTGGGTCATCTCTCCTTCCCTTCACTCTGTATGAATGCACCCATCCAATTCCGTCCCTCACCTGGTGATTAGTGTAAATGTTTCCACCTGGGGTGATTGGCGCACCTGGGGTGAGCTGTGGGTTTTCCTGGCCACACAAGCTGCCATATATACAGGTGGAGAGTGGAGAGAAGGCAGAGCAAACCGGCAGAGCAAACGGACACGAGCAAGTGACAGATGGGCTTGGACGGCACAGCGGACCGGATTGAGGAAAAGAGAGAGGACGCCCTGTGGAAATGGTAGAGGGGTGAAGTACGCTTCACTCCTCTCTGAGCTAAGTACCTCTCTATAAATCTACAAGTTGACACACGTCATTGGAACTCATTGTGGCGCTGCTGTATGTGCTTGGGACAACTAGTTATTTTTGGCTTAAATAAGTTTGGTTTGCTGTGGCTTCATATTTGGAGTTGTTTTGAGTTTGGAGGAGTATTGTGTCACGGGGTGACGGGTGTGGGTCATCTCTCCTTCCCTTCACTCTGTATGAATGCACCCATCCAATTCCGTCCCTCACCTGGTGATTAGTGTAAATGTTTCCACCTGGGGTGATTGGCGCACCTGGGGTGAGCTGTGGGTCTTCCTGGCCACACAAGCTGCCATATATACAGGTGGAGAGTGGAGAGAAGGCAGAGCAAACCGGCAGAGCAAACCGGCAGAGCAAACGGACACGAGCAAGTGACAGATGGGCTTGGACGGCACAGCGGACCGGATTGAGGAAAAGAGAGAGGACGCCCTGTGGAAATGGTAGAGGGGTGAAGTACGCTTCACTCCTCTCTGAGCTAAGTACCTCTCTATGAATCTACAAGTTGACACACGTCATTGGAACTCATTGTGGCGCTGCTGTATGTGCTTGGGACAACTAGTTATTTTTGGCTTAAATAAGTTTGGTTTGCTGTGGCTTCATATTTGGAGTTGTTTTGAGTTTGGAGGAGTATTGTGTCACGGGGTGACGGGTGTGGGTCATCTCTCCTTCCCTTCACTCTGTATGAATGCACCCATCCAATTCCGTCCCTCACCTGGTGATTAGTGTAAATGTTTCCACCTGGGGTGATTGGCGCACCTGGGGTGAGCTGTGGGTTTTCCTGGCCACACAAGCTGCCATATATACAGGTGGAGAGTGGAGAGAAGGCAGAGCAAACCGGCAGAGCAAACGGACACGAGCAAGTGACAGATGGGCTTGGACGGCACAGCGGACCGGATTGAGGAAAAGAGAGAGGACGCCCTGTGGAAATGGTAGAGGGGTGAAGTACGCTTCACTCCTCTCTGAGCTAAGTACCTCTCTATAAATCTACAAGTTGACACACGTCATTGGAACTCATTGTGGCGCTGCTGTATGTGCTTGGGACAACTAGTTATTTTTGGCTTAAATAAGTTTGGTTTGCTGTGGCTTCATATTTGGAGTTGTTTTGAGTTTGGAGGAGTATTGTGTCACGGGGTGACGGGTGTGGGTCATCTCTCCTTCCCTTCACTCTGTATGAATGCACCCATCCAATTCCGTCCCTCACCTGGTGATTAGTGTAAATGTTTCCACCTGGGGTGATTGGCGCACCTGGGGTGAGCTGTGGGTCTTCCTGGCCACACAAGCTGCCATATATACAGGTGGAGAGTGGAGAGAAGGCAGAGCAAACCGGCAGAGCAAACCGGCAGAGCAAACGGACACGAGCAAGTGACAGATGGGCTTGGACGGCACAGCGGACCGGATTGAGGAAAAGAGAGAGGACGCCCTGTGGAAATGGTAGAGGGGTGAAGTACGCTTCACTCCTCTCTGAGCTAAGTACCTCTCTATGAATCTACAAGTTGACACACGTCATTGGAACTCATTGTGGCGCTGCTGTATGTGCTTGGGACAACTAGTTATTTTTGGCTTAAATAAGTTTGGTTTGCTGTGGCTTCATATTTGGAGTTGTTTTGAGTTTGGAGGAGTATTGTGTCACGGGGTGACGGGTGTGGGTCATCTCTCCTTCCCTTCACTCTGTATGAATGCACCCATCCAATTCCGTCCCTCACCTGGTGATTAGTGTAAATGTTTCCACCTGGGGTGATTGGCGCACCTGGGGTGAGCTGTGGGTTTTCCTGGCCACACAAGCTGCCATATATACAGGTGGAGAGTGGAGAGAAGGCAGAGCAAACCGGCAGAGCAAACGGACACGAGCAAGTGACAGATGGGCTTGGACGGCACAGCGGACCGGATTGAGGAAAAGAGAGAGGACGCCCTGTGGAAATGGTAGAGGGGTGAAGTACGCTTCACTCCTCTCTGAGCTAAGTACCTCTCTATAAATCTACAAGTTGACACACGTCATTGGAACTCATTGTGGCGCTGCTGTATGTGCTTGGGACAACTAGTTATTTTTGGCTTAAATAAGTTTGGTTTGCTGTGGCTTCATATTTGGAGTTGTTTTGAGTTTGGAGGAGTATTGTGTCACGGGGTGACGTGTGTGGGTGTGGGTCATCTCTCCTTCCCTTCACTCTGTATGAATGCACCCATCCAATTCCGTCCCTCACCTGGTGATTAGTGTAAATGTTTCCACCTGGGGTGATTGGCGCACCTGGGGTGAGCTGTGGGTTTTCCTGGCCACACAAGCTGCCATATATACAGGTGGAGAGTAGAGAGAAGGCAGAGCAAACCGGCAGAGCAAACGGACACGAGCAAGTGACAGATGGGCTTGGACGGCACAGCGGACCGGATTGAGGAAAAGAGAGAGGACGCCCTGTGGAAATGGTAGAGGGGTGAAGTACGCTTCACTCCTCTCTGAGCTAAGTACCTCTCTATAAATCTACAAGTTGACACACGTCATTGGAACTCATTGTGGCGGTGCTGTATGTGCTTGGGACAACTAGTTATTTTTGGCTTAAATAAGTTTGGTTTGCTGTGGCTTCATATTTGGAGTTGTTTTGAGTTTGGAGGAGTATTGTGTCACGGGGTGACGTGTGTGGGTGTGGGTCATCTCTCCTTCCCTTCACTCTGTATGAATGCACCCATCCAATTCCGTCCCTCACCTGGTGATTAGTGTAAATGTTTCCACCTGGGGTGATTGGCGCACCTGGGGTGAGCTGTGGGTTTTCCTGGCCACACAAGCTGCCATATATACAGGTGGAGAGTGGAGAGAAGGCAGAGCAAACCGGCAGAGCAAACGGACACGAGCAAGTGACAGATGGGCTTGGACGGCACAGCGGACCGGATTGAGGAAAAGAGAGAGGACGCCCTGTGGAAATGGTAGAGGGGTGAAGTACGCTTCACTCCTCTCTGAGCTAAGTACCTCTCTATAAATCTACAAGTTGACACACGTCATTGGAACTCATTGTGGCGCTGCTGTATGTGCTTGGGACAACTAGTTATTTTTGGCTTAAATAAGTTTGGTTTGCTGTGGCTTCATATTTGGAGTTGTTTTGAGTTTGGAGGAGTATTGTGTCACGGGGTGACGGGTGTGGGTCATCTCTCCTTCCCTTCACTCTGTATGAATGCACCCATCCAATTCCGTCCCTCACCTGGTGATTAGTGTAAATGTTTCCACCTGGGGTGATTGGCGCACCTGGGGTGAGCTGTGGGTCTTCCTGGCCACACAAGCTGCCATATATACAGGTGGAGAGTGGAGAGAAGGCAGAGCAAACCGGCAGAGCAAACCGGCAGAGCAAACGGACACGAGCAAGTGACAGATGGGCTTGGACGGCACAGCGGACCGGATTGAGGAAAAGAGAGAGGACGCCCTGTGGAAATGGTAGAGGGGTGAAGTACGCTTCACTCCTCTCTGAGCTAAGTACCTCTCTATGAATCTACAAGTTGACACACGTCATTGGAACTCATTGTGGCGCTGCTGTATGTGCTTGGGACAACTAGTTATTTTTGGCTTAAATAAGTTTGGTTTGCTGTGGCTTCATATTTGGAGTTGTTTTGAGTTTGGAGGAGTATTGTGTCACGGGGTGACGGGTGTGGGTCATCTCTCCTTCCCTTCACTCTGTATGAATGCACCCATCCAATTCCGTCCCTCACCTGGTGATTAGTGTAAATGTTTCCACCTGGGGTGATTGGCGCACCTGGGGTGAGCTGTGGGTTTTCCTGGCCACACAAGCTGCCATATATACAGGTGGAGAGTGGAGAGAAGGCAGAGCAAACCGGCAGAGCAAACGGACACGAGCAAGTGACAGATGGGCTTGGACGGCACAGCGGACCGGATTGAGGAAAAGAGAGAGGACGCCCTGTGGAAATGGTAGAGGGGTGAAGTACGCTTCACTCCTCTCTGAGCTAAGTACCTCTCTATAAATCTACAAGTTGACACACGTCATTGGAACTCATTGTGGCGCTGCTGTATGTGCTTGGGACAACTAGTTATTTTTGGCTTAAATAAGTTTGGTTTGCTGTGGCTTCATATTTGGAGTTGTTTTGAGTTTGGAGGAGTATTGTGTCACGGGGTGACGGGTGTGGGTCATCTCTCCTTCCCTTCACTCTGTATGAATGCACCCATCCAATTCCGTCCCTCACCTGGTGATTAGTGTAAATGTTTCCACCTGGGGTGATTGGCGCACCTGGGGTGAGCTGTGGGTCTTCCTGGCCACACAAGCTGCCATATATACAGGTGGAGAGTGGAGAGAAGGCAGAGCAAACCGGCAGAGCAAACCGGCAGAGCAAACGGACACGAGCAAGTGACAGATGGGCTTGGACGGCACAGCGGACCGGATTGAGGAAAAGAGAGAGGACGCCCTGTGGAAATGGTAGAGGGGTGAAGTACGCTTCACTCCTCTCTGAGCTAAGTACCTCTCTATGAATCTACAAGTTGACACACGTCATTGGAACTCATTGTGGCGCTGCTGTATGTGCTTGGGACAACTAGTTATTTTTGGCTTAAATAAGTTTGGTTTGCTGTGGCTTCATATTTGGAGTTGTTTTGAGTTTGGAGGAGTATTGTGTCACGGGGTGACGGGTGTGGGTCATCTCTCCTTCCCTTCACTCTGTATGAATGCACCCATCCAATTCCGTCCCTCACCTGGTGATTAGTGTAAATGTTTCCACCTGGGGTGATTGGCGCACCTGGGGTGAGCTGTGGGTTTTCCTGGCCACACAAGCTGCCATATATACAGGTGGAGAGTGGAGAGAAGGCAGAGCAAACCGGCAGAGCAAACGGACACGAGCAAGTGACAGATGGGCTTGGACGGCACAGCGGACCGGATTGAGGAAAAGAGAGAGGACGCCCTGTGGAAATGGTAGAGGGGTGAAGTACGCTTCACTCCTCTCTGAGCTAAGTACCTCTCTATAAATCTACAAGTTGACACACGTCATTGGAACTCATTGTGGCGCTGCTGTATGTGCTTGGGACAACTAGTTATTTTTGGCTTAAATAAGTTTGGTTTGCTGTGGCTTCATATTTGGAGTTGTTTTGAGTTTGGAGGAGTATTGTGTCACGGGGTGACGGGTGTGGGTCATCTCTCCTTCCCTTCACTCTGTATGAATGCACCCATCCAATTCCGTCCCTCACCTGGTGATTAGTGTAAATGTTTCCACCTGGGGTGATTGGCGCACCTGGGGTGAGCTGTGGGTCTTCCTGGCCACACAAGCTGCCATATATACAGGTGGAGAGTGGAGAGAAGGCAGAGCAAACCGGCAGAGCAAACCGGCAGAGCAAACGGACACGAGCAAGTGACAGATGGGCTTGGACGGCACAGCGGACCGGATTGAGGAAAAGAGAGAGGACGCCCTGTGGAAATGGTAGAGGGGTGAAGTACGCTTCACTCCTCTCTGAGCTAAGTACCTCTCTATGAATCTACAAGTTGACACACGTCATTGGAACTCATTGTGGCGCTGCTGTATGTGCTTGGGACAACTAGTTATTTTTGGCTTAAATAAGTTTGGTTTGCTGTGGCTTCATATTTGGAGTTGTTTTGAGTTTGGAGGAGTATTGTGTCACGGGGTGACGGGTGTGGGTCATCTCTCCTTCCCTTCACTCTGTATGAATGCACCCATCCAATTCCGTCCCTCACCTGGTGATTAGTGTAAATGTTTCCACCTGGGGTGATTGGCGCACCTGGGGTGAGCTGTGGGTTTTCCTGGCCACACAAGCTGCCATATATACAGGTGGAGAGTGGAGAGAAGGCAGAGCAAACCGGCAGAGCAAACCGGCACGAGCAAGTGACAGATGGGCTTGGACGGGACGGAGACAGGACAGCCAGGGCCATGAGTGGTACGAGAGCTGGTGACGAGGCGGTGCGTGGGACAGCACGGCGGACCGGATTGAGGAAAAGAGAGAGGACGCCCTGTGGAAATGGTAGAGGGGTGAAGTACGCTTCACTCCTCTCTGAGCTAAGTACCTCTCTATAAATCTACAAGTTGACACGGTTGACACACGTCATTGGAACTCATTGTGGTGTCTCTGGTGTCTCTTGACACCAGAGAGGCTGAATACCGCACTGAGTCAATGCGGTCTTAGCCTCTCTGGTGTCAACACTCTGTCTGATTTTGGATTATTATAATTTTTTTCCAAAATCAGACTTGACACCAGAGAGGCTGAATACCGCACTGAGTCAATGCGGTCTTAGCCTCTCTGGTGTCAATGTCACGGGGTGACTGTGTGTGGGTGTGGGTCATCTCTCCTTCACTGCACTCTGTATGAATGCACCCATCCAATTCCCTCCCTCACCTGGTGATTAGTGTGAATGTTTCCACCTGGGGTGATTGGCGCACCTGGGGTGAGCTGTGGGTTTTCCTGGCCACACAAGCTGCCATATATACAGGTGGAGAGTGGAGAGAAGGGAGAGCAAACCGGCAGAGCACACCGGCAGAGCAAACGGACACGAGCAAGTGACAGATGGGCTTGGACGGCACAGCGGACCGGATTGAGGAAAAGAGAGAGGACGCCCTGTGGAAATGGTAGAGGGGTGAAGTACGCTTCACTCCTCTCCGAGCTAAGTACCTCTCTATAAATCTACAAGTTGACACACGTCATTGGAACTCATTGTGGCGCTGCTGTATGTGCTTGGGACAACTAGTTATTTTTGGCTTAAATAAGTTTGGTTTGCTGTGGCTTCATATTTGGAGTTGTTTTGAGTTTGGAGGAGTATTGTGTCACGGGGTGACGTGTGTGGGTGTGGGTCATCTCTCCTTCCCTTCACTCTGTATGAATGCACCCATCCAATTCCGTCCCTCACCTGGTGATTAGTGTAAATGTTTCCACCTGGGGTGATTGGCGCACCTGGGGTGAGCTGTGGGTTTTCCTGGCCACACAAGCTGCCATATATACAGGTGGAGAGTAGAGAGAAGGCAGAGCAAACCGGCAGAGCAAACGGACACGAGCAAGTGACAGATGGGCTTGGACGGCACAGCGGACCGGATTGAGGAAAAGAGAGAGGACGCCCTGTGGAAATGGTAGAGGGGTGAAGTACGCTTCACTCCTCTCTGAGCTAAGTACCTCTCTATAAATCTACAAGTTGACACACGTCATTGGAACTCATTGTGGCGGTGCTGTATGTGCTTGGGACAACTAGTTATTTTTGGCTTAAATAAGTTTGGTTTGCTGTGGCTTCATATTTGGAGTTGTTTTGAGTTTGGAGGAGTATTGTGTCACGGGGTGACGTGTGTGGGTGTGGGTCATCTCTCCTTCCCTTCACTCTGTATGAATGCACCCATCCAATTCCGTCCCTCACCTGGTGATTAGTGTAAATGTTTCCACCTGGGGTGATTGGCGCACCTGGGGTGAGCTGTGGGTTTTCCTGGCCACACAAGCTGCCATATATACAGGTGGAGAGTGGAGAGAAGGCAGAGCAAACCGGCAGAGCAAACGGACACGAGCAAGTGACAGATGGGCTTGGACGGCACAGCGGACCGGATTGAGGAAAAGAGAGAGGACGCCCTGTGGAAATGGTAGAGGGGTGAAGTACGCTTCACTCCTCTCTGAGCTAAGTACCTCTCTATAAATCTACAAGTTGACACACGTCATTGGAACTCATTGTGGCGCTGCTGTATGTGCTTGGGACAACTAGTTATTTTTGGCTTAAATAAGTTTGGTTTGCTGTGGCTTCATATTTGGAGTTGTTTTGAGTTTGGAGGAGTATTGTGTCACGGGGTGACGGGTGTGGGTCATCTCTCCTTCCCTTCACTCTGTATGAATGCACCCATCCAATTCCGTCCCTCACCTGGTGATTAGTGTAAATGTTTCCACCTGGGGTGATTGGCGCACCTGGGGTGAGCTGTGGGTCTTCCTGGCCACACAAGCTGCCATATATACAGGTGGAGAGTGGAGAGAAGGCAGAGCAAACCGGCAGAGCAAACCGGCAGAGCAAACGGACACGAGCAAGTGACAGATGGGCTTGGACGGCACAGCGGACCGGATTGAGGAAAAGAGAGAGGACGCCCTGTGGAAATGGTAGAGGGGTGAAGTACGCTTCACTCCTCTCTGAGCTAAGTACCTCTCTATGAATCTACAAGTTGACACACGTCATTGGAACTCATTGTGGCGCTGCTGTATGTGCTTGGGACAACTAGTTATTTTTGGCTTAAATAAGTTTGGTTTGCTGTGGCTTCATATTTGGAGTTGTTTTGAGTTTGGAGGAGTATTGTGTCACGGGGTGACGGGTGTGGGTCATCTCTCCTTCCCTTCACTCTGTATGAATGCACCCATCCAATTCCGTCCCTCACCTGGTGATTAGTGTAAATGTTTCCACCTGGGGTGATTGGCGCACCTGGGGTGAGCTGTGGGTTTTCCTGGCCACACAAGCTGCCATATATACAGGTGGAGAGTGGAGAGAAGGCAGAGCAAACCGGCAGAGCAAACGGACACGAGCAAGTGACAGATGGGCTTGGACGGCACAGCGGACCGGATTGAGGAAAAGAGAGAGGACGCCCTGTGGAAATGGTAGAGGGGTGAAGTACGCTTCACTCCTCTCTGAGCTAAGTACCTCTCTATAAATCTACAAGTTGACACACGTCATTGGAACTCATTGTGGCGCTGCTGTATGTGCTTGGGACAACTAGTTATTTTTGGCTTAAATAAGTTTGGTTTGCTGTGGCTTCATATTTGGAGTTGTTTTGAGTTTGGAGGAGTATTGTGTCACGGGGTGACGTGTGTGGGTGTGGGTCATCTCTCCTTCCCTTCACTCTGTATGAATGCACCCATCCAATTCCGTCCCTCACCTGGTGATTAGTGTAAATGTTTCCACCTGGGGTGATTGGCGCACCTGGGGTGAGCTGTGGGTTTTCCTGGCCACACAAGCTGCCATATATACAGGTGGAGAGTAGAGAGAAGGCAGAGCAAACCGGCAGAGCAAATGGACACGAGCAAGTGACAGATGGGCTTGGACGGCACAGCGGACCGGATTGAGGAAAAGAGAGAGGACGCCCTGTGGAAATGGTAGAGGGGTGAAGTACGCTTCACTCCTCTCTGAGCTAAGTACCTCTCTATAAATCTACAAGTTGACACACGTCATTGGAACTCATTGTGGCGGTGCTGTATGTGCTTGGGACAACTAGTTATTTTTGGCTTAAATAAGTTTGGTTTGCTGTGGCTTCATATTTGGAGTTGTTTTGAGTTTGGAGGAGTATTGTGTCACGGGGTGACGTGTGTGGGTGTGGGTCATCTCTCCTTCCCTTCACTCTGTATGAATGCACCCATCCAATTCCGTCCCTCACCTGGTGATTAGTGTAAATGTTTCCACCTGGGGTGATTGGCGCACCTGGGGTGAGCTGTGGGTTTTCCTGGCCACACAAGCTGCCATATATACAGGTGGAGAGTGGAGAGAAGGCAGAGCAAACCGGCAGAGCAAACGGACACGAGCAAGTGACAGATGGGCTTGGACGGCACAGCGGACCGGATTGAGGAAAAGAGAGAGGACGCCCTGTGGAAATGGTAGAGGGGTGAAGTACGCTTCACTCCTCTCTGAGCTAAGTACCTCTCTATAAATCTACAAGTTGACACACGTCATTGGAACTCATTGTGGCGCTGCTGTATGTGCTTGGGACAACTAGTTATTTTTGGCTTAAATAAGTTTGGTTTGCTGTGGCTTCATATTTGGAGTTGTTTTGAGTTTGGAGGAGTATTGTGTCACGGGGTGACGGGTGTGGGTCATCTCTCCTTCCCTTCACTCTGTATGAATGCACCCATCCAATTCCGTCCCTCACCTGGTGATTAGTGTAAATGTTTCCACCTGGGGTGATTGGCGCACCTGGGGTGAGCTGTGGGTCTTCCTGGCCACACAAGCTGCCATATATACAGGTGGAGAGTGGAGAGAAGGCAGAGCAAACCGGCAGAGCAAACCGGCAGAGCAAACGGACACGAGCAAGTGACAGATGGGCTTGGACGGCACAGCGGACCGGATTGAGGAAAAGAGAGAGGACGCCCTGTGGAAATGGTAGAGGGGTGAAGTACGCTTCACTCCTCTCTGAGCTAAGTACCTCTCTATGAATCTACAAGTTGACACACGTCATTGGAACTCATTGTGGCGCTGCTGTATGTGCTTGGGACAACTAGTTATTTTTGGCTTAAATAAGTTTGGTTTGCTGTGGCTTCATATTTGGAGTTGTTTTGAGTTTGGAGGAGTATTGTGTCACGGGGTGACGGGTGTGGGTCATCTCTCCTTCCCTTCACTCTGTATGAATGCACCCATCCAATTCCGTCCCTCACCTGGTGATTAGTGTAAATGTTTCCACCTGGGGTGATTGGCGCACCTGGGGTGAGCTGTGGGTTTTCCTGGCCACACAAGCTGCCATATATACAGGTGGAGAGTGGAGAGAAGGCAGAGCAAACCGGCAGAGCAAACGGACACGAGCAAGTGACAGATGGGCTTGGACGGCACAGCGGACCGGATTGAGGAAAAGAGAGAGGACGCCCTGTGGAAATGGTAGAGGGGTGAAGTACGCTTCACTCCTCTCTGAGCTAAGTACCTCTCTATAAATCTACAAGTTGACACACGTCATTGGAACTCATTGTGGCGCTGCTGTATGTGCTTGGGACAACTAGTTATTTTTGGCTTAAATAAGTTTGGTTTGCTGTGGCTTCATATTTGGAGTTGTTTTGAGTTTGGAGGAGTATTGTGTCACGGGGTGACGGGTGTGGGTCATCTCTCCTTCCCTTCACTCTGTATGAATGCACCCATCCAATTCCGTCCCTCACCTGGTGATTAGTGTAAATGTTTCCACCTGGGGTGATTGGCGCACCTGGGGTGAGCTGTGGGTCTTCCTGGCCACACAAGCTGCCATATATACAGGTGGAGAGTGGAGAGAAGGCAGAGCAAACCGGCAGAGCAAACCGGCAGAGCAAACGGACACGAGCAAGTGACAGATGGGCTTGGACGGCACAGCGGACCGGATTGAGGAAAAGAGAGAGGACGCCCTGTGGAAATGGTAGAGGGGTGAAGTACGCTTCACTCCTCTCTGAGCTAAGTACCTCTCTATGAATCTACAAGTTGACACACGTCATTGGAACTCATTGTGGCGCTGCTGTATGTGCTTGGGACAACTAGTTATTTTTGGCTTAAATAAGTTTGGTTTGCTGTGGCTTCATATTTGGAGTTGTTTTGAGTTTGGAGGAGTATTGTGTCACGGGGTGACGGGTGTGGGTCATCTCTCCTTCCCTTCACTCTGTATGAATGCACCCATCCAATTCCGTCCCTCACCTGGTGATTAGTGTAAATGTTTCCACCTGGGGTGATTGGCGCACCTGGGGTGAGCTGTGGGTTTTCCTGGCCACACAAGCTGCCATATATACAGGTGGAGAGTGGAGAGAAGGCAGAGCAAACCGGCAGAGCAAACGGACACGAGCAAGTGACAGATGGGCTTGGACGGCACAGCGGACCGGATTGAGGAAAAGAGAGAGGACGCCCTGTGGAAATGGTAGAGGGGTGAAGTACGCTTCACTCCTCTCTGAGCTAAGTACCTCTCTATAAATCTACAAGTTGACACACGTCATTGGAACTCATTGTGGCGCTGCTGTATGTGCTTGGGACAACTAGTTATTTTTGGCTTAAATAAGTTTGGTTTGCTGTGGCTTCATATTTGGAGTTGTTTTGAGTTTGGAGGAGTATTGTGTCACGGGGTGACGGGTGTGGGTCATCTCTCCTTCCCTTCACTCTGTATGAATGCACCCATCCAATTCCGTCCCTCACCTGGTGATTAGTGTAAATGTTTCCACCTGGGGTGATTGGCGCACCTGGGGTGAGCTGTGGGTCTTCCTGGCCACACAAGCTGCCATATATACAGGTGGAGAGTGGAGAGAAGGCAGAGCAAACCGGCAGAGCAAACCGGCAGAGCAAACGGACACGAGCAAGTGACAGATGGGCTTGGACGGCACAGCGGACCGGATTGAGGAAAAGAGAGAGGACGCCCTGTGGAAATGGTAGAGGGGTGAAGTACGCTTCACTCCTCTCTGAGCTAAGTACCTCTCTATGAATCTACAAGTTGACACACGTCATTGGAACTCATTGTGGCGCTGCTGTATGTGCTTGGGACAACTAGTTATTTTTGGCTTAAATAAGTTTGGTTTGCTGTGGCTTCATATTTGGAGTTGTTTTGAGTTTGGAGGAGTATTGTGTCACGGGGTGACGGGTGTGGGTCATCTCTCCTTCCCTTCACTCTGTATGAATGCACCCATCCAATTCCGTCCCTCACCTGGTGATTAGTGTAAATGTTTCCACCTGGGGTGATTGGCGCACCTGGGGTGAGCTGTGGGTTTTCCTGGCCACACAAGCTGCCATATATACAGGTGGAGAGTGGAGAGAAGGCAGAGCAAACCGGCAGAGCAAACGGACACGAGCAAGTGACAGATGGGCTTGGACGGCACAGCGGACCGGATTGAGGAAAAGAGAGAGGACGCCCTGTGGAAATGGTAGAGGGGTGAAGTACGCTTCACTCCTCTCTGAGCTAAGTACCTCTCTATAAATCTACAAGTTGACACACGTCATTGGAACTCATTGTGGCGCTGCTGTATGTGCTTGGGACAACTAGTTATTTTTGGCTTAAATAAGTTTGGTTTGCTGTGGCTTCATATTTGGAGTTGTTTTGAGTTTGGAGGAGTATTGTGTCACGGGGTGACGGGTGTGGGTCATCTCTCCTTCCCTTCACTCTGTATGAATGCACCCATCCAATTCCGTCCCTCACCTGGTGATTAGTGTAAATGTTTCCACCTGGGGTGATTGGCGCACCTGGGGTGAGCTGTGGGTCTTCCTGGCCACACAAGCTGCCATATATACAGGTGGAGAGTGGAGAGAAGGCAGAGCAAACCGGCAGAGCAAACCGGCAGAGCAAACGGACACGAGCAAGTGACAGATGGGCTTGGACGGCACAGCGGACCGGATTGAGGAAAAGAGAGAGGACGCCCTGTGGAAATGGTAGAGGGGTGAAGTACGCTTCACTCCTCTCTGAGCTAAGTACCTCTCTATGAATCTACAAGTTGACACACGTCATTGGAACTCATTGTGGCGCTGCTGTATGTGCTTGGGACAACTAGTTATTTTTGGCTTAAATAAGTTTGGTTTGCTGTGGCTTCATATTTGGAGTTGTTTTGAGTTTGGAGGAGTATTGTGTCACGGGGTGACGGGTGTGGGTCATCTCTCCTTCCCTTCACTCTGTATGAATGCACCCATCCAATTCCGTCCCTCACCTGGTGATTAGTGTAAATGTTTCCACCTGGGGTGATTGGCGCACCTGGGGTGAGCTGTGGGTTTTCCTGGCCACACAAGCTGCCATATATACAGGTGGAGAGTGGAGAGAAGGCAGAGCAAACCGGCAGAGCAAACGGACACGAGCAAGTGACAGATGGGCTTGGACGGCACAGCGGACCGGATTGAGGAAAAGAGAGAGGACGCCCTGTGGAAATGGTAGAGGGGTGAAGTACGCTTCACTCCTCTCTGAGCTAAGTACCTCTCTATAAATCTACAAGTTGACACACGTCATTGGAACTCATTGTGGCGCTGCTGTATGTGCTTGGGACAACTAGTTATTTTTGGCTTAAATAAGTTTGGTTTGCTGTGGCTTCATATTTGGAGTTGTTTTGAGTTTGGAGGAGTATTGTGTCACGGGGTGACGGGTGTGGGTCATCTCTCCTTCCCTTCACTCTGTATGAATGCACCCATCCAATTCCGTCCCTCACCTGGTGATTAGTGTAAATGTTTCCACCTGGGGTGATTGGCGCACCTGGGGTGAGCTGTGGGTCTTCCTGGCCACACAAGCTGCCATATATACAGGTGGAGAGTGGAGAGAAGGCAGAGCAAACCGGCAGAGCAAACCGGCAGAGCAAACGGACACGAGCAAGTGACAGATGGGCTTGGACGGCACAGCGGACCGGATTGAGGAAAAGAGAGAGGACGCCCTGTGGAAATGGTAGAGGGGTGAAGTACGCTTCACTCCTCTCTGAGCTAAGTACCTCTCTATGAATCTACAAGTTGACACACGTCATTGGAACTCATTGTGGCGCTGCTGTATGTGCTTGGGACAACTAGTTATTTTTGGCTTAAATAAGTTTGGTTTGCTGTGGCTTCATATTTGGAGTTGTTTTGAGTTTGGAGGAGTATTGTGTCACGGGGTGACGGGTGTGGGTCATCTCTCCTTCCCTTCACTCTGTATGAATGCACCCATCCAATTCCGTCCCTCACCTGGTGATTAGTGTAAATGTTTCCACCTGGGGTGATTGGCGCACCTGGGGTGAGCTGTGGGTTTTCCTGGCCACACAAGCTGCCATATATACAGGTGGAGAGTGGAGAGAAGGCAGAGCAAACCGGCAGAGCAAACCGGCACGAGCAAGTGACAGATGGGCTTGGACGGGACGGAGACAGGACAGCCAGGGCCATGAGTGGTACGAGAGCTGGTGACGAGGCGGTGCGTGGGACAGCACGGCGGACCGGATTGAGGAAAAGAGAGAGGACGCCCTGTGGAAATGGTAGAGGGGTGAAGTACGCTTCACTCCTCTCTGAGCTAAGTACCTCTCTATAAATCTACAAGTTGACACGGTTGACACACGTCATTGGAACTCATTGTGGTGTCTCTGGTGTCTCTTGACACCAGAGAGGCTGAATACCGCACTGAGTCAATGCGGTCTTAGCCTCTCTGGTGTCAACACTCTGTCTGATTTTGGATTATTATAATTTTTTTCCAAAATCAGACTTGACACCAGAGAGGCTGAATACCGCACTGAGTCAATGCGGTCTTAGCCTCTCTGGTGTCAATGTCACGGGGTGACTGTGTGTGGGTGTGGGTCATCTCTCCTTCACTGCACTCTGTATGAATGCACCCATCCAATTCCCTCCCTCACCTGGTGATTAGTGTGAATGTTTCCACCTGGGGTGATTGGCGCACCTGGGGTGAGCTGTGGGTTTTCCTGGCCACACAAGCTGCCATATATACAGGTGGAGAGTGGAGAGAAGGGAGAGCAAACCGGCAGAGCACACCGGCAGAGCAAACGGACACGAGCAAGTGACAGATGGGCTTGGACGGCACAGCGGACCGGATTGAGGAAAAGAGAGAGGACGCCCTGTGGAAATGGTAGAGGGGTGAAGTACGCTTCACTCCTCTCCGAGCTAAGTACCTCTCTATAAATCTACAAGTTGACACACGTCATTGGAACTCATTGTGGCGCTGCTGTATGTGCTTGGGACAACTAGTTATTTTTGGCTTAAATAAGTTTGGTTTGCTGTGGCTTCATATTTGGAGTTGTTTTGAGTTTGGAGGAGTATTGTGTCACGGGGTGACGTGTGTGGGTGTGGGTCATCTCTCCTTCCCTTCACTCTGTATGAATGCACCCATCCAATTCCGTCCCTCACCTGGTGATTAGTGTAAATGTTTCCACCTGGGGTGATTGGCGCACCTGGGGTGAGCTGTGGGTTTTCCTGGCCACACAAGCTGCCATATATACAGGTGGAGAGTAGAGAGAAGGCAGAGCAAACCGGCAGAGCAAACGGACACGAGCAAGTGACAGATGGGCTTGGACGGCACAGCGGACCGGATTGAGGAAAAGAGAGAGGACGCCCTGTGGAAATGGTAGAGGGGTGAAGTACGCTTCACTCCTCTCTGAGCTAAGTACCTCTCTATAAATCTACAAGTTGACACACGTCATTGGAACTCATTGTGGCGGTGCTGTATGTGCTTGGGACAACTAGTTATTTTTGGCTTAAATAAGTTTGGTTTGCTGTGGCTTCATATTTGGAGTTGTTTTGAGTTTGGAGGAGTATTGTGTCACGGGGTGACGTGTGTGGGTGTGGGTCATCTCTCCTTCCCTTCACTCTGTATGAATGCACCCATCCAATTCCGTCCCTCACCTGGTGATTAGTGTAAATGTTTCCACCTGGGGTGATTGGCGCACCTGGGGTGAGCTGTGGGTTTTCCTGGCCACACAAGCTGCCATATATACAGGTGGAGAGTGGAGAGAAGGCAGAGCAAACCGGCAGAGCAAACGGACACGAGCAAGTGACAGATGGGCTTGGACGGCACAGCGGACCGGATTGAGGAAAAGAGAGAGGACGCCCTGTGGAAATGGTAGAGGGGTGAAGTACGCTTCACTCCTCTCTGAGCTAAGTACCTCTCTATAAATCTACAAGTTGACACACGTCATTGGAACTCATTGTGGCGCTGCTGTATGTGCTTGGGACAACTAGTTATTTTTGGCTTAAATAAGTTTGGTTTGCTGTGGCTTCATATTTGGAGTTGTTTTGAGTTTGGAGGAGTATTGTGTCACGGGGTGACGGGTGTGGGTCATCTCTCCTTCCCTTCACTCTGTATGAATGCACCCATCCAATTCCGTCCCTCACCTGGTGATTAGTGTAAATGTTTCCACCTGGGGTGATTGGCGCACCTGGGGTGAGCTGTGGGTCTTCCTGGCCACACAAGCTGCCATATATACAGGTGGAGAGTGGAGAGAAGGCAGAGCAAACCGGCAGAGCAAACCGGCAGAGCAAACGGACACGAGCAAGTGACAGATGGGCTTGGACGGCACAGCGGACCGGATTGAGGAAAAGAGAGAGGACGCCCTGTGGAAATGGTAGAGGGGTGAAGTACGCTTCACTCCTCTCTGAGCTAAGTACCTCTCTATGAATCTACAAGTTGACACACGTCATTGGAACTCATTGTGGCGCTGCTGTATGTGCTTGGGACAACTAGTTATTTTTGGCTTAAATAAGTTTGGTTTGCTGTGGCTTCATATTTGGAGTTGTTTTGAGTTTGGAGGAGTATTGTGTCACGGGGTGACGGGTGTGGGTCATCTCTCCTTCCCTTCACTCTGTATGAATGCACCCATCCAATTCCGTCCCTCACCTGGTGATTAGTGTAAATGTTTCCACCTGGGGTGATTGGCGCACCTGGGGTGAGCTGTGGGTTTTCCTGGCCACACAAGCTGCCATATATACAGGTGGAGAGTGGAGAGAAGGCAGAGCAAACCGGCAGAGCAAACCGGCACGAGCAAGTGACAGATGGGCTTGGACGGGACGGAGACAGGACAGCCAGGGCCATGAGTGGTACGAGAGCTGGTGACGAGGCGGTGCGTGGGACAGCACGGCGGACCGGATTGAGGAAAAGAGAGAGGACGCCCTGTGGAAATGGTAGAGGGGTGAAGTACGCTTCACTCCTCTCTGAGCTAAGTACCTCTCTATAAATCTACAAGTTGACACGGTTGACACACGTCATTGGAACTCATTGTGGTGTCTCTGGTGTCTCTTGACACCAGAGAGGCTGAATACCGCACTGAGTCAATGCGGTCTTAGCCTCTCTGGTGTCAACACTCTGTCTGATTTTGGATTATTATAATTTTTTTCCAAAATCAGACTTGACACCAGAGAGGCTGAATACCGCACTGAGTCAATGCGGTCTTAGCCTCTCTGGTGTCAATGTCACGGGGTGACTGTGTGTGGGTGTGGGTCATCTCTCCTTCACTGCACTCTGTATGAATGCACCCATCCAATTCCCTCCCTCACCTGGTGATTAGTGTGAATGTTTCCACCTGGGGTGATTGGCGCACCTGGGGTGAGCTGTGGGTTTTCCTGGCCACACAAGCTGCCATATATACAGGTGGAGAGTGGAGAGAAGGGAGAGCAAACCGGCAGAGCACACCGGCAGAGCAAACGGACACGAGCAAGTGACAGATGGGCTTGGACGGCACAGCGGACCGGATTGAGGAAAAGAGAGAGGACGCCCTGTGGAAATGGTAGAGGGGTGAAGTACGCTTCACTCCTCTCCGAGCTAAGTACCTCTCTATAAATCTACAAGTTGACACACGTCATTGGAACTCATTGTGGCGCTGCTGTATGTGCTTGGGACAACTAGTTATTTTTGGCTTAAATAAGTTTGGTTTGCTGTGGCTTCATATTTGGAGTTGTTTTGAGTTTGGAGGAGTATTGTGTCACGGGGTGACGTGTGTGGGTGTGGGTCATCTCTCCTTCCCTTCACTCTGTATGAATGCACCCATCCAATTCCGTCCCTCACCTGGTGATTAGTGTAAATGTTTCCACCTGGGGTGATTGGCGCACCTGGGGTGAGCTGTGGGTTTTCCTGGCCACACAAGCTGCCATATATACAGGTGGAGAGTAGAGAGAAGGCAGAGCAAACCGGCAGAGCAAACGGACACGAGCAAGTGACAGATGGGCTTGGACGGCACAGCGGACCGGATTGAGGAAAAGAGAGAGGACGCCCTGTGGAAATGGTAGAGGGGTGAAGTACGCTTCACTCCTCTCTGAGCTAAGTACCTCTCTATAAATCTACAAGTTGACACACGTCATTGGAACTCATTGTGGCGGTGCTGTATGTGCTTGGGACAACTAGTTATTTTTGGCTTAAATAAGTTTGGTTTGCTGTGGCTTCATATTTGGAGTTGTTTTGAGTTTGGAGGAGTATTGTGTCACGGGGTGACGTGTGTGGGTGTGGGTCATCTCTCCTTCCCTTCACTCTGTATGAATGCACCCATCCAATTCCGTCCCTCACCTGGTGATTAGTGTAAATGTTTCCACCTGGGGTGATTGGCGCACCTGGGGTGAGCTGTGGGTTTTCCTGGCCACACAAGCTGCCATATATACAGGTGGAGAGTGGAGAGAAGGCAGAGCAAACCGGCAGAGCAAACGGACACGAGCAAGTGACAGATGGGCTTGGACGGCACAGCGGACCGGATTGAGGAAAAGAGAGAGGACGCCCTGTGGAAATGGTAGAGGGGTGAAGTACGCTTCACTCCTCTCTGAGCTAAGTACCTCTCTATAAATCTACAAGTTGACACACGTCATTGGAACTCATTGTGGCGCTGCTGTATGTGCTTGGGACAACTAGTTATTTTTGGCTTAAATAAGTTTGGTTTGCTGTGGCTTCATATTTGGAGTTGTTTTGAGTTTGGAGGAGTATTGTGTCACGGGGTGACGGGTGTGGGTCATCTCTCCTTCCCTTCACTCTGTATGAATGCACCCATCCAATTCCGTCCCTCACCTGGTGATTAGTGTAAATGTTTCCACCTGGGGTGATTGGCGCACCTGGGGTGAGCTGTGGGTCTTCCTGGCCACACAAGCTGCCATATATACAGGTGGAGAGTGGAGAGAAGGCAGAGCAAACCGGCAGAGCAAACCGGCAGAGCAAACGGACACGAGCAAGTGACAGATGGGCTTGGACGGCACAGCGGACCGGATTGAGGAAAAGAGAGAGGACGCCCTGTGGAAATGGTAGAGGGGTGAAGTACGCTTCACTCCTCTCTGAGCTAAGTACCTCTCTATGAATCTACAAGTTGACACACGTCATTGGAACTCATTGTGGCGCTGCTGTATGTGCTTGGGACAACTAGTTATTTTTGGCTTAAATAAGTTTGGTTTGCTGTGGCTTCATATTTGGAGATGTTTTGAGTTTGGAGGAGTATTGTGTCACGGGGTGACGGGTGTGGGTCATCTCTCCTTCCCTTCACTCTGTATGAATGCACCCATCCAATTCCGTCCCTCACCTGGTGATTAGTGTAAATGTTTCCACCTGGGGTGATTGGCGCACCTGGGGTGAGCTGTGGGTTTTCCTGGCCACACAAGCTGCCATATATACAGGTGGAGAGTGGAGAGAAGGCAGAGCAAACCGGCAGAGCAAACGGACACGAGCAAGTGACAGATGGGCTTGGACGGCACAGCGGACCGGATTGAGGAAAAGAGAGAGGACGCCCTGTGGAAATGGTAGAGGGGTGAAGTACGCTTCACTCCTCTCTGAGCTAAGTACCTCTCTATAAATCTACAAGTTGACACACGTCATTGGAACTCATTGTGGCGCTGCTGTATGTGCTTGGGACAACTAGTTATTTTTGGCTTAAATAAGTTTGGTTTGCTGTGGCTTCATATTTGGAGTTGTTTTGAGTTTGGAGGAGTATTGTGTCACGGGGTGACGGGTGTGGGTCATCTCTCCTTCCCTTCACTCTGTATGAATGCACCCATCCAATTCCGTCCCTCACCTGGTGATTAGTGTAAATGTTTCCACCTGGGGTGATTGGCGCACCTGGGGTGAGCTGTGGGTCTTCCTGGCCACACAAGCTGCCATATATACAGGTGGAGAGTGGAGAGAAGGCAGAGCAAACCGGCAGAGCAAACCGGCAGAGCAAACGGACACGAGCAAGTGACAGATGGGCTTGGACGGCACAGCGGACCGGATTGAGGAAAAGAGAGAGGACGCCCTGTGGAAATGGTAGAGGGGTGAAGTACGCTTCACTCCTCTCTGAGCTAAGTACCTCTCTATGAATCTACAAGTTGACACACGTCATTGGAACTCATTGTGGCGCTGCTGTATGTGCTTGGGACAACTAGTTATTTTTGGCTTAAATAAGTTTGGTTTGCTGTGGCTTCATATTTGGAGTTGTTTTGAGTTTGGAGGAGTATTGTGTCACGGGGTGACGGGTGTGGGTCATCTCTCCTTCCCTTCACTCTGTATGAATGCACCCATCCAATTCCGTCCCTCACCTGGTGATTAGTGTAAATGTTTCCACCTGGGGTGATTGGCGCACCTGGGGTGAGCTGTGGGTTTTCCTGGCCACACAAGCTGCCATATATACAGGTGGAGAGTGGAGAGAAGGCAGAGCAAACCGGCAGAGCAAACCGGCACGAGCAAGTGACAGATGGGCTTGGACGGGACGGAGACAGGACAGCCAGGGCCATGAGTGGTACGAGAGCTGGTGACGAGGCGGTGCGTGGGACAGCACGGCGGACCGGATTGAGGAAAAGAGAGAGGACGCCCTGTGGAAATGGTAGAGGGGTGAAGTACGCTTCACTCCTCTCTGAGCTAAGTACCTCTCTATAAATCTACAAGTTGACACGGTTGACACACGTCATTGGAACTCATTGTGGTGTCTCTGGTGTCTCTTGACACCAGAGAGGCTGAATACCGCACTGAGTCAATGCGGTCTTAGCCTCTCTGGTGTCAACACTCTGTCTGATTTTGGATTATTATAATTTTTTTCCAAAATCAGACTTGACACCAGAGAGGCTGAATACCGCACTGAGTCAATGCGGTCTTAGCCTCTCTGGTGTCAATGTCACGGGGTGACTGTGTGTGGGTGTGGGTCATCTCTCCTTCACTGCACTCTGTATGAATGCACCCATCCAATTCCCTCCCTCACCTGGTGATTAGTGTGAATGTTTCCACCTGGGGTGATTGGCGCACCTGGGGTGAGCTGTGGGTTTTCCTGGCCACACAAGCTGCCATATATACAGGTGGAGAGTGGAGAGAAGGGAGAGCAAACCGGCAGAGCACACCGGCAGAGCAAACGGACACGAGCAAGTGACAGATGGGCTTGGACGGCACAGCGGACCGGATTGAGGAAAAGAGAGAGGACGCCCTGTGGAAATGGTAGAGGGGTGAAGTACGCTTCACTCCTCTCCGAGCTAAGTACCTCTCTATAAATCTACAAGTTGACACACGTCATTGGAACTCATTGTGGCGCTGCTGTATGTGCTTGGGACAACTAGTTATTTTTGGCTTAAATAAGTTTGGTTTGCTGTGGCTTCATATTTGGAGTTGTTTTGAGTTTGGAGGAGTATTGTGTCACGGGGTGACGTGTGTGGGTGTGGGTCATCTCTCCTTCCCTTCACTCTGTATGAATGCACCCATCCAATTCCGTCCCTCACCTGGTGATTAGTGTAAATGTTTCCACCTGGGGTGATTGGCGCACCTGGGGTGAGCTGTGGGTTTTCCTGGCCACACAAGCTGCCATATATACAGGTGGAGAGTAGAGAGAAGGCAGAGCAAACCGGCAGAGCAAACGGACACGAGCAAGTGACAGATGGGCTTGGACGGCACAGCGGACCGGATTGAGGAAAAGAGAGAGGACGCCCTGTGGAAATGGTAGAGGGGTGAAGTACGCTTCACTCCTCTCTGAGCTAAGTACCTCTCTATAAATCTACAAGTTGACACACGTCATTGGAACTCATTGTGGCGGTGCTGTATGTGCTTGGGACAACTAGTTATTTTTGGCTTAAATAAGTTTGGTTTGCTGTGGCTTCATATTTGGAGTTGTTTTGAGTTTGGAGGAGTATTGTGTCACGGGGTGACGTGTGTGGGTGTGGGTCATCTCTCCTTCCCTTCACTCTGTATGAATGCACCCATCCAATTCCGTCCCTCACCTGGTGATTAGTGTAAATGTTTCCACCTGGGGTGATTGGCGCACCTGGGGTGAGCTGTGGGTTTTCCTGGCCACACAAGCTGCCATATATACAGGTGGAGAGTGGAGAGAAGGCAGAGCAAACCGGCAGAGCAAACGGACACGAGCAAGTGACAGATGGGCTTGGACGGCACAGCGGACCGGATTGAGGAAAAGAGAGAGGACGCCCTGTGGAAATGGTAGAGGGGTGAAGTACGCTTCACTCCTCTCTGAGCTAAGTACCTCTCTATAAATCTACAAGTTGACACACGTCATTGGAACTCATTGTGGCGCTGCTGTATGTGCTTGGGACAACTAGTTATTTTTGGCTTAAATAAGTTTGGTTTGCTGTGGCTTCATATTTGGAGTTGTTTTGAGTTTGGAGGAGTATTGTGTCACGGGGTGACGGGTGTGGGTCATCTCTCCTTCCCTTCACTCTGTATGAATGCACCCATCCAATTCCGTCCCTCACCTGGTGATTAGTGTAAATGTTTCCACCTGGGGTGATTGGCGCACCTGGGGTGAGCTGTGGGTCTTCCTGGCCACACAAGCTGCCATATATACAGGTGGAGAGTGGAGAGAAGGCAGAGCAAACCGGCAGAGCAAACCGGCAGAGCAAACGGACACGAGCAAGTGACAGATGGGCTTGGACGGCACAGCGGACCGGATTGAGGAAAAGAGAGAGGACGCCCTGTGGAAATGGTAGAGGGGTGAAGTACGCTTCACTCCTCTCTGAGCTAAGTACCTCTCTATGAATCTACAAGTTGACACACGTCATTGGAACTCATTGTGGCGCTGCTGTATGTGCTTGGGACAACTAGTTATTTTTGGCTTAAATAAGTTTGGTTTGCTGTGGCTTCATATTTGGAGTTGTTTTGAGTTTGGAGGAGTATTGTGTCACGGGGTGACGGGTGTGGGTCATCTCTCCTTCCCTTCACTCTGTATGAATGCACCCATCCAATTCCGTCCCTCACCTGGTGATTAGTGTAAATGTTTCCACCTGGGGTGATTGGCGCACCTGGGGTGAGCTGTGGGTTTTCCTGGCCACACAAGCTGCCATATATACAGGTGGAGAGTGGAGAGAAGGCAGAGCAAACCGGCAGAGCAAACGGACACGAGCAAGTGACAGATGGGCTTGGACGGCACAGCGGACCGGATTGAGGAAAAGAGAGAGGACGCCCTGTGGAAATGGTAGAGGGGTGAAGTACGCTTCACTCCTCTCTGAGCTAAGTACCTCTCTATAAATCTACAAGTTGACACACGTCATTGGAACTCATTGTGGCGCTGCTGTATGTGCTTGGGACAACTAGTTATTTTTGGCTTAAATAAGTTTGGTTTGCTGTGGCTTCATATTTGGAGTTGTTTTGAGTTTGGAGGAGTATTGTGTCACGGGGTGACGGGTGTGGGTCATCTCTCCTTCCCTTCACTCTGTATGAATGCACCCATCCAATTCCGTCCCTCACCTGGTGATTAGTGTAAATGTTTCCACCTGGGGTGATTGGCGCACCTGGGGTGAGCTGTGGGTCTTCCTGGCCACACAAGCTGCCATATATACAGGTGGAGAGTGGAGAGAAGGCAGAGCAAACCGGCAGAGCAAACCGGCAGAGCAAACGGACACGAGCAAGTGACAGATGGGCTTGGACGGCACAGCGGACCGGATTGAGGAAAAGAGAGAGGACGCCCTGTGGAAATGGTAGAGGGGTGAAGTACGCTTCACTCCTCTCTGAGCTAAGTACCTCTCTATGAATCTACAAGTTGACACACGTCATTGGAACTCATTGTGGCGCTGCTGTATGTGCTTGGGACAACTAGTTATTTTTGGCTTAAATAAGTTTGGTTTGCTGTGGCTTCATATTTGGAGTTGTTTTGAGTTTGGAGGAGTATTGTGTCACGGGGTGACGGGTGTGGGTCATCTCTCCTTCCCTTCACTCTGTATGAATGCACCCATCCAATTCCGTCCCTCACCTGGTGATTAGTGTAAATGTTTCCACCTGGGGTGATTGGCGCACCTGGGGTGAGCTGTGGGTTTTCCTGGCCACACAAGCTGCCATATATACAGGTGGAGAGTGGAGAGAAGGCAGAGCAAACCGGCAGAGCAAACCGGCACGAGCAAGTGACAGATGGGCTTGGACGGGACGGAGACAGGACAGCCAGGGCCATGAGTGGTACGAGAGCTGGTGACGAGGCGGTGCGTGGGACAGCACGGCGGACCGGATTGAGGAAAAGAGAGAGGACGCCCTGTGGAAATGGTAGAGGGGTGAAGTACGCTTCACTCCTCTCTGAGCTAAGTACCTCTCTATAAATCTACAAGTTGACACGGTTGACACACGTCATTGGAACTCATTGTGGTGTCTCTGGTGTCTCTTGACACCAGAGAGGCTGAATACCGCACTGAGTCAATGCGGTCTTAGCCTCTCTGGTGTCAACACTCTGTCTGATTTTGGATTATTATAATTTTTTTCCAAAATCAGACTTGACACCAGAGAGGCTGAATACCGCACTGAGTCAATGCGGTCTTAGCCTCTCTGGTGTCAATGTCACGGGGTGACTGTGTGTGGGTGTGGGTCATCTCTCCTTCACTGCACTCTGTATGAATGCACCCATCCAATTCCCTCCCTCACCTGGTGATTAGTGTGAATGTTTCCACCTGGGGTGATTGGCGCACCTGGGGTGAGCTGTGGGTTTTCCTGGCCACACAAGCTGCCATATATACAGGTGGAGAGTGGAGAGAAGGGAGAGCAAACCGGCAGAGCACACCGGCAGAGCAAACGGACACGAGCAAGTGACAGATGGGCTTGGACGGCACAGCGGACCGGATTGAGGAAAAGAGAGAGGACGCCCTGTGGAAATGGTAGAGGGGTGAAGTACGCTTCACTCCTCTCCGAGCTAAGTACCTCTCTATAAATCTACAAGTTGACACACGTCATTGGAACTCATTGTGGCGCTGCTGTATGTGCTTGGGACAACTAGTTATTTTTGGCTTAAATAAGTTTGGTTTGCTGTGGCTTCATATTTGGAGTTGTTTTGAGTTTGGAGGAGTATTGTGTCACGGGGTGACGTGTGTGGGTGTGGGTCATCTCTCCTTCCCTTCACTCTGTATGAATGCACCCATCCAATTCCGTCCCTCACCTGGTGATTAGTGTAAATGTTTCCACCTGGGGTGATTGGCGCACCTGGGGTGAGCTGTGGGTTTTCCTGGCCACACAAGCTGCCATATATACAGGTGGAGAGTAGAGAGAAGGCAGAGCAAACCGGCAGAGCAAACGGACACGAGCAAGTGACAGATGGGCTTGGACGGCACAGCGGACCGGATTGAGGAAAAGAGAGAGGACGCCCTGTGGAAATGGTAGAGGGGTGAAGTACGCTTCACTCCTCTCTGAGCTAAGTACCTCTCTATAAATCTACAAGTTGACACACGTCATTGGAACTCATTGTGGCGGTGCTGTATGTGCTTGGGACAACTAGTTATTTTTGGCTTAAATAAGTTTGGTTTGCTGTGGCTTCATATTTGGAGTTGTTTTGAGTTTGGAGGAGTATTGTGTCACGGGGTGACGTGTGTGGGTGTGGGTCATCTCTCCTTCCCTTCACTCTGTATGAATGCACCCATCCAATTCCGTCCCTCACCTGGTGATTAGTGTAAATGTTTCCACCTGGGGTGATTGGCGCACCTGGGGTGAGCTGTGGGTTTTCCTGGCCACACAAGCTGCCATATATACAGGTGGAGAGTGGAGAGAAGGCAGAGCAAACCGGCAGAGCAAACGGACACGAGCAAGTGACAGATGGGCTTGGACGGCACAGCGGACCGGATTGAGGAAAAGAGAGAGGACGCCCTGTGGAAATGGTAGAGGGGTGAAGTACGCTTCACTCCTCTCTGAGCTAAGTACCTCTCTATAAATCTACAAGTTGACACACGTCATTGGAACTCATTGTGGCGCTGCTGTATGTGCTTGGGACAACTAGTTATTTTTGGCTTAAATAAGTTTGGTTTGCTGTGGCTTCATATTTGGAGTTGTTTTGAGTTTGGAGGAGTATTGTGTCACGGGGTGACGGGTGTGGGTCATCTCTCCTTCCCTTCACTCTGTATGAATGCACCCATCCAATTCCGTCCCTCACCTGGTGATTAGTGTAAATGTTTCCACCTGGGGTGATTGGCGCACCTGGGGTGAGCTGTGGGTCTTCCTGGCCACACAAGCTGCCATATATACAGGTGGAGAGTGGAGAGAAGGCAGAGCAAACCGGCAGAGCAAACCGGCAGAGCAAACGGACACGAGCAAGTGACAGATGGGCTTGGACGGCACAGCGGACCGGATTGAGGAAAAGAGAGAGGACGCCCTGTGGAAATGGTAGAGGGGTGAAGTACGCTTCACTCCTCTCTGAGCTAAGTACCTCTCTATGAATCTACAAGTTGACACACGTCATTGGAACTCATTGTGGCGCTGCTGTATGTGCTTGGGACAACTAGTTATTTTTGGCTTAAATAAGTTTGGTTTGCTGTGGCTTCATATTTGGAGTTGTTTTGAGTTTGGAGGAGTATTGTGTCACGGGGTGACGGGTGTGGGTCATCTCTCCTTCCCTTCACTCTGTATGAATGCACCCATCCAATTCCGTCCCTCACCTGGTGATTAGTGTAAATGTTTCCACCTGGGGTGATTGGCGCACCTGGGGTGAGCTGTGGGTTTTCCTGGCCACACAAGCTGCCATATATACAGGTGGAGAGTGGAGAGAAGGCAGAGCAAACCGGCAGAGCAAACCGGCACGAGCAAGTGACAGATGGGCTTGGACGGGACGGAGACAGGACAGCCAGGGCCATGAGTGGTACGAGAGCTGGTGACGAGGCGGTGCGTGGGACAGCACGGCGGACCGGATTGAGGAAAAGAGAGAGGACGCCCTGTGGAAATGGTAGAGGGGTGAAGTACGCTTCACTCCTCTCTGAGCTAAGTACCTCTCTATAAATCTACAAGTTGACACGGTTGACACACGTCATTGGAACTCATTGTGGTGTCTCTGGTGTCTCTTGACACCAGAGAGGCTGAATACCGCACTGAGTCAATGCGGTCTTAGCCTCTCTGGTGTCAACACTCTGTCTGATTTTGGATTATTATAATTTTTTTCCAAAATCAGACTTGACACCAGAGAGGCTGAATACCGCACTGAGTCAATGCGGTCTTAGCCTCTCTGGTGTCAATGTCACGGGGTGACTGTGTGTGGGTGTGGGTCATCTCTCCTTCACTGCACTCTGTATGAATGCACCCATCCAATTCCCTCCCTCACCTGGTGATTAGTGTGAATGTTTCCACCTGGGGTGATTGGCGCACCTGGGGTGAGCTGTGGGTTTTCCTGGCCACACAAGCTGCCATATATACAGGTGGAGAGTGGAGAGAAGGGAGAGCAAACCGGCAGAGCACACCGGCAGAGCAAACGGACACGAGCAAGTGACAGATGGGCTTGGACGGCACAGCGGACCGGATTGAGGAAAAGAGAGAGGACGCCCTGTGGAAATGGTAGAGGGGTGAAGTACGCTTCACTCCTCTCCGAGCTAAGTACCTCTCTATAAATCTACAAGTTGACACACGTCATTGGAACTCATTGTGGCGCTGCTGTATGTGCTTGGGACAACTAGTTATTTTTGGCTTAAATAAGTTTGGTTTGCTGTGGCTTCATATTTGGAGTTGTTTTGAGTTTGGAGGAGTATTGTGTCACGGGGTGACGTGTGTGGGTGTGGGTCATCTCTCCTTCCCTTCACTCTGTATGAATGCACCCATCCAATTCCGTCCCTCACCTGGTGATTAGTGTAAATGTTTCCACCTGGGGTGATTGGCGCACCTGGGGTGAGCTGTGGGTTTTCCTGGCCACACAAGCTGCCATATATACAGGTGGAGAGTAGAGAGAAGGCAGAGCAAACCGGCAGAGCAAACGGACACGAGCAAGTGACAGATGGGCTTGGACGGCACAGCGGACCGGATTGAGGAAAAGAGAGAGGACGCCCTGTGGAAATGGTAGAGGGGTGAAGTACGCTTCACTCCTCTCTGAGCTAAGTACCTCTCTATAAATCTACAAGTTGACACACGTCATTGGAACTCATTGTGGCGGTGCTGTATGTGCTTGGGACAACTAGTTATTTTTGGCTTAAATAAGTTTGGTTTGCTGTGGCTTCATATTTGGAGTTGTTTTGAGTTTGGAGGAGTATTGTGTCACGGGGTGACGTGTGTGGGTGTGGGTCATCTCTCCTTCCCTTCACTCTGTATGAATGCACCCATCCAATTCCGTCCCTCACCTGGTGATTAGTGTAAATGTTTCCACCTGGGGTGATTGGCGCACCTGGGGTGAGCTGTGGGTTTTCCTGGCCACACAAGCTGCCATATATACAGGTGGAGAGTGGAGAGAAGGCAGAGCAAACCGGCAGAGCAAACGGACACGAGCAAGTGACAGATGGGCTTGGACGGCACAGCGGACCGGATTGAGGAAAAGAGAGAGGACGCCCTGTGGAAATGGTAGAGGGGTGAAGTACGCTTCACTCCTCTCTGAGCTAAGTACCTCTCTATAAATCTACAAGTTGACACACGTCATTGGAACTCATTGTGGCGCTGCTGTATGTGCTTGGGACAACTAGTTATTTTTGGCTTAAATAAGTTTGGTTTGCTGTGGCTTCATATTTGGAGTTGTTTTGAGTTTGGAGGAGTATTGTGTCACGGGGTGACGGGTGTGGGTCATCTCTCCTTCCCTTCACTCTGTATGAATGCACCCATCCAATTCCGTCCCTCACCTGGTGATTAGTGTAAATGTTTCCACCTGGGGTGATTGGCGCACCTGGGGTGAGCTGTGGGTCTTCCTGGCCACACAAGCTGCCATATATACAGGTGGAGAGTGGAGAGAAGGCAGAGCAAACCGGCAGAGCAAACCGGCAGAGCAAACGGACACGAGCAAGTGACAGATGGGCTTGGACGGCACAGCGGACCGGATTGAGGAAAAGAGAGAGGACGCCCTGTGGAAATGGTAGAGGGGTGAAGTACGCTTCACTCCTCTCTGAGCTAAGTACCTCTCTATGAATCTACAAGTTGACACACGTCATTGGAACTCATTGTGGCGCTGCTGTATGTGCTTGGGACAACTAGTTATTTTTGGCTTAAATAAGTTTGGTTTGCTGTGGCTTCATATTTGGAGTTGTTTTGAGTTTGGAGGAGTATTGTGTCACGGGGTGACGGGTGTGGGTCATCTCTCCTTCCCTTCACTCTGTATGAATGCACCCATCCAATTCCGTCCCTCACCTGGTGATTAGTGTAAATGTTTCCACCTGGGGTGATTGGCGCACCTGGGGTGAGCTGTGGGTTTTCCTGGCCACACAAGCTGCCATATATACAGGTGGAGAGTGGAGAGAAGGCAGAGCAAACCGGCAGAGCAAACCGGCACGAGCAAGTGACAGATGGGCTTGGACGGGACGGAGACAGGACAGCCAGGGCCATGAGTGGTACGAGAGCTGGTGACGAGGCGGTGCGTGGGACAGCACGGCGGACCGGATTGAGGAAAAGAGAGAGGACGCCCTGTGGAAATGGTAGAGGGGTGAAGTACGCTTCACTCCTCTCTGAGCTAAGTACCTCTCTATAAATCTACAAGTTGACACGGTTGACACACGTCATTGGAACTCATTGTGGTGTCTCTGGTGTCTCTTGACACCAGAGAGGCTGAATACCGCACTGAGTCAATGCGGTCTTAGCCTCTCTGGTGTCAACACTCTGTCTGATTTTGGATTATTATAATTTTTTTCCAAAATCAGACTTGACACCAGAGAGGCTGAATACCGCACTGAGTCAATGCGGTCTTAGCCTCTCTGGTGTCAATGTCACGGGGTGACTGTGTGTGGGTGTGGGTCATCTCTCCTTCACTGCACTCTGTATGAATGCACCCATCCAATTCCCTCCCTCACCTGGTGATTAGTGTGAATGTTTCCACCTGGGGTGATTGGCGCACCTGGGGTGAGCTGTGGGTTTTCCTGGCCACACAAGCTGCCATATATACAGGTGGAGAGTGGAGAGAAGGGAGAGCAAACCGGCAGAGCACACCGGCAGAGCAAACGGACACGAGCAAGTGACAGATGGGCTTGGACGGCACAGCGGACCGGATTGAGGAAAAGAGAGAGGACGCCCTGTGGAAATGGTAGAGGGGTGAAGTACGCTTCACTCCTCTCCGAGCTAAGTACCTCTCTATAAATCTACAAGTTGACACACGTCATTGGAACTCATTGTGGCGCTGCTGTATGTGCTTGGGACAACTAGTTATTTTTGGCTTAAATAAGTTTGGTTTGCTGTGGCTTCATATTTGGAGTTGTTTTGAGTTTGGAGGAGTATTGTGTCACGGGGTGACGTGTGTGGGTGTGGGTCATCTCTCCTTCCCTTCACTCTGTATGAATGCACCCATCCAATTCCGTCCCTCACCTGGTGATTAGTGTAAATGTTTCCACCTGGGGTGATTGGCGCACCTGGGGTGAGCTGTGGGTTTTCCTGGCCACACAAGCTGCCATATATACAGGTGGAGAGTAGAGAGAAGGCAGAGCAAACCGGCAGAGCAAACGGACACGAGCAAGTGACAGATGGGCTTGGACGGCACAGCGGACCGGATTGAGGAAAAGAGAGAGGACGCCCTGTGGAAATGGTAGAGGGGTGAAGTACGCTTCACTCCTCTCTGAGCTAAGTACCTCTCTATAAATCTACAAGTTGACACACGTCATTGGAACTCATTGTGGCGGTGCTGTATGTGCTTGGGACAACTAGTTATTTTTGGCTTAAATAAGTTTGGTTTGCTGTGGCTTCATATTTGGAGTTGTTTTGAGTTTGGAGGAGTATTGTGTCACGGGGTGACGTGTGTGGGTGTGGGTCATCTCTCCTTCCCTTCACTCTGTATGAATGCACCCATCCAATTCCGTCCCTCACCTGGTGATTAGTGTAAATGTTTCCACCTGGGGTGATTGGCGCACCTGGGGTGAGCTGTGGGTTTTCCTGGCCACACAAGCTGCCATATATACAGGTGGAGAGTGGAGAGAAGGCAGAGCAAACCGGCAGAGCAAACGGACACGAGCAAGTGACAGATGGGCTTGGACGGCACAGCGGACCGGATTGAGGAAAAGAGAGAGGACGCCCTGTGGAAATGGTAGAGGGGTGAAGTACGCTTCACTCCTCTCTGAGCTAAGTACCTCTCTATAAATCTACAAGTTGACACACGTCATTGGAACTCATTGTGGCGCTGCTGTATGTGCTTGGGACAACTAGTTATTTTTGGCTTAAATAAGTTTGGTTTGCTGTGGCTTCATATTTGGAGTTGTTTTGAGTTTGGAGGAGTATTGTGTCACGGGGTGACGGGTGTGGGTCATCTCTCCTTCCCTTCACTCTGTATGAATGCACCCATCCAATTCCGTCCCTCACCTGGTGATTAGTGTAAATGTTTCCACCTGGGGTGATTGGCGCACCTGGGGTGAGCTGTGGGTCTTCCTGGCCACACAAGCTGCCATATATACAGGTGGAGAGTGGAGAGAAGGCAGAGCAAACCGGCAGAGCAAACCGGCAGAGCAAACGGACACGAGCAAGTGACAGATGGGCTTGGACGGCACAGCGGACCGGATTGAGGAAAAGAGAGAGGACGCCCTGTGGAAATGGTAGAGGGGTGAAGTACGCTTCACTCCTCTCTGAGCTAAGTACCTCTCTATGAATCTACAAGTTGACACACGTCATTGGAACTCATTGTGGCGCTGCTGTATGTGCTTGGGACAACTAGTTATTTTTGGCTTAAATAAGTTTGGTTTGCTGTGGCTTCATATTTGGAGTTGTTTTGAGTTTGGAGGAGTATTGTGTCACGGGGTGACGTGTGTGGGTGTGGGTCATCTCTCCTTCCCTTCACTCTGTATGAATGCACCCATCCAATTCCGTCCCTCACCTGGTGATTAGTGTAAATGTTTCCACCTGGGGTGATTGGCGCACCTGGGGTGAGCTGTGGGTTTTCCTGGCCACACAAGCTGCCATATATACAGGTGGAGAGTGGAGAGAAGGCAGAGCAAACCGGCAGAGCAAACGGACACGAGCAAGTGACAGATGGGCTTGGACGGCACAGCGGACCGGATTGAGGAAAAGAGAGAGGACGCCCTGTGGAAATGGTAGAGGGGTGAAGTACGCTTCACTCCTCTCTGAGCTAAGTACCTCTCTATAAATCTACAAGTTGACACACGTCATTGGAACTCATTGTGGCGCTGCTGTATGTGCTTGGGACAACTAGTTATTTTTGGCTTAAATAAGTTTGGTTTGCTGTGGCTTCATATTTGGAGTTGTTTTGAGTTTGGAGGAGTATTGTGTCACGGGGTGACGGGTGTGGGTCATCTCTCCTTCCCTTCACTCTGTATGAATGCACCCATCCAATTCCGTCCCTCACCTGGTGATTAGTGTAAATGTTTCCACCTGGGGTGATTGGCGCACCTGGGGTGAGCTGTGGGTCTTCCTGGCCACACAAGCTGCCATATATACAGGTGGAGAGTGGAGAGAAGGCAGAGCAAACCGGCAGAGCAAACCGGCAGAGCAAACGGACACGAGCAAGTGACAGATGGGCTTGGACGGCACAGCGGACCGGATTGAGGAAAAGAGAGAGGACGCCCTGTGGAAATGGTAGAGGGGTGAAGTACGCTTCACTCCTCTCTGAGCTAAGTACCTCTCTATGAATCTACAAGTTGACACACGTCATTGGAACTCATTGTGGCGCTGCTGTATGTGCTTGGGACAACTAGTTATTTTTGGCTTAAATAAGTTTGGTTTGCTGTGGCTTCATATTTGGAGTTGTTTTGAGTTTGGAGGAGTATTGTGTCACGGGGTGACGGGTGTGGGTCATCTCTCCTTCCCTTCACTCTGTATGAATGCACCCATCCAATTCCGTCCCTCACCTGGTGATTAGTGTAAATGTTTCCACCTGGGGTGATTGGCGCACCTGGGGTGAGCTGTGGGTTTTCCTGGCCACACAAGCTGCCATATATACAGGTGGAGAGTGGAGAGAAGGCAGAGCAAACCGGCAGAGCAAACGGACACGAGCAAGTGACAGATGGGCTTGGACGGCACAGCGGACCGGATTGAGGAAAAGAGAGAGGACGCCCTGTGGAAATGGTAGAGGGGTGAAGTACGCTTCACTCCTCTCTGAGCTAAGTACCTCTCTATAAATCTACAAGTTGACACACGTCATTGGAACTCATTGTGGCGCTGCTGTATGTGCTTGGGACAACTAGTTATTTTTGGCTTAAATAAGTTTGGTTTGCTGTGGCTTCATATTTGGAGTTGTTTTGAGTTTGGAGGAGTATTGTGTCACGGGGTGACGGGTGTGGGTCATCTCTCCTTCCCTTCACTCTGTATGAATGCACCCATCCAATTCCGTCCCTCACCTGGTGATTAGTGTAAATGTTTCCACCTGGGGTGATTGGCGCACCTGGGGTGAGCTGTGGGTCTTCCTGGCCACACAAGCTGCCATATATACAGGTGGAGAGTGGAGAGAAGGCAGAGCAAACCGGCAGAGCAAACCGGCAGAGCAAACGGACACGAGCAAGTGACAGATGGGCTTGGACGGCACAGCGGACCGGATTGAGGAAAAGAGAGAGGACGCCCTGTGGAAATGGTAGAGGGGTGAAGTACGCTTCACTCCTCTCTGAGCTAAGTACCTCTCTATGAATCTACAAGTTGACACACGTCATTGGAACTCATTGTGGCGCTGCTGTATGTGCTTGGGACAACTAGTTATTTTTGGCTTAAATAAGTTTGGTTTGCTGTGGCTTCATATTTGGAGTTGTTTTGAGTTTGGAGGAGTATTGTGTCACGGGGTGACGGGTGTGGGTCATCTCTCCTTCCCTTCACTCTGTATGAATGCACCCATCCAATTCCGTCCCTCACCTGGTGATTAGTGTAAATGTTTCCACCTGGGGTGATTGGCGCACCTGGGGTGAGCTGTGGGTTTTCCTGGCCACACAAGCTGCCATATATACAGGTGGAGAGTGGAGAGAAGGCAGAGCAAACCGGCAGAGCAAACCGGCACGAGCAAGTGACAGATGGGCTTGGACGGGACGGAGACAGGACAGCCAGGGCCATGAGTGGTACGAGAGCTGGTGACGAGGCGGTGCGTGGGACAGCACGGCGGACCGGATTGAGGAAAAGAGAGAGGACGCCCTGTGGAAATGGTAGAGGGGTGAAGTACGCTTCACTCCTCTCTGAGCTAAGTACCTCTCTATAAATCTACAAGTTGACACGGTTGACACACGTCATTGGAACTCATTGTGGTGTCTCTGGTGTCTCTTGACACCAGAGAGGCTGAATACCGCACTGAGCTCAGTGCGGTATTCAGCCTCTCTGGTGTCAATGTCTGATTTTGGAAAAAAATTAT
>NW_028151267.1:0-39483 GCF_964638095.1 Poromitra crassiceps
AGAGGCTGAATACCGCACTGAGTCAATGCGGTCTTAGCCTCTCTGGTCTCAACACTCTGGTCTGATTTTGGATTTTTTTTTTTTTTTTTCCAAAATCAGACTTGACACCAGAGAGGCTGAATACCGCACTGAGTCAATGCCGTCTTAGCCTCTCTGGTGTCAACACTCTGTCTGATTTTGGATTTTTTTTTTTTTTTCAAAATCAGACTTGACACCAGAGAGGCTGAATACCGCACTGAGTCAATGCGGTCTTAGCCTCTCTGGTCTCAACACTCTGTCTGATTTTGGATTTTTTTTTTTTTTTTTTCCAAAATCAGACTTGACACCAGAGAGGCTGAATACCGCACTGAGTCAATGCGGTCTTAGCATCTCTGGTCTCAACACTCTGTCTGATTTTGGATTTTTTTTTTTTTTTTTCAAAATCAGACTTGACACCAGAGAGGCTGAATACCGCACTGAGTCAATGCGGTCTTAGCCTCTCTGGTCTCAACACTCTGTCTGATTTTGGATTTTTTTTTTTTTTTTTTCCAAATCAGACTTGACACCAGAGAGGCTGAATACCGCACTGAGTCAATGCGGTCTTAGCCTCTCTGGTCTCAACACTCTGTCTGATTTTGGATTTTTTTTTTTTTTTTTCCAAAATCAGACTTGACACCAGAGAGGCTGAATACCGCACTGAGTCAATGCGGTCTTAGCCTCTCTGGTGTCAACACTCTGTCTGATTTTGGATTTTTTTTTTTTTTTTTTCCAAAATCAGACTTGACACCAGAGAGGCTGAATACCGCACTGAGTCAATGCGGTCTTAGCCTCTCTGGTCTCAACACTCTGTCTGATTTTGGATTTTTTTTTTTTTTTTTTCCAAAATCAGACTTGACACAGAGAGGCTGAATACCGCACTGAGTCAATGCGGTCTTAGCCTCTCTGGTGTCAACACTCTGTCTGATTTTGGATTTTTTTTTTTTTTTTTCCAAAATCAGACTTGACACCAGAGAGGCTGAATACCGCACTGAGTCAATGCGGTCCTTAGCCTCTCTGGTCTCAACACTCTGTCTGATTTTGGATTTTTTTTTTTTTTTTTCCAAAATCAGACTTGACACCAGAGAGGCTGAATACCGCACTGAGTCAATGCGTCTTAGCCTCTCTGGTCTCAACACTCTGTCTGATTTTGGATTTTTTTTTTTTTTTTTCAAAAATCAGACTTGACACCAGAGAGGCTGAATACCGCACTGAGTCAATGCGGTCTTAGCCTCTCTGGTGTCAACACTCTGTCTGATTTTGGATTTTTTTTTTTTTTTTTTCCAAATCAGACTTGACACCAGAGAGGCTGAATACCGCACTGAGTCAATGCGGTCTTAGCCTCTCTGGTCTCAACACTCTGTCTGATTTTGGATTTTTTTTTTTTTTTTTCCAAAATCAGACTTGACACCAGAGAGGCTGAATACCGCACTGAGTCAATGCGGTCTTAGCCTCTCTGGTGTCAACACTCTGTCTGATTTTGGATTTTTTTTTTTTTTTTTCCAAAATCAGACTTGACACCAGAGAGGCTGAATACCGCACTGAGTCAATGCGGTCTTAGCCTCTCTGGTCTCAACACTCTGTCTGATTTTGGATTTTATTTTTTATTTTTTTCAAAATCAGACTTGACACCAGAGAGGCTGAATACCGCACTGAGTCAATGCGGTCTTAGCCTCTCTGGTGTCAACACTCTGTCTGATTTTGGATTTTTTTTTTTTTTTTCCCAAAATCAGACTTGACACCAGAGAGGCTGAATACCGCACTGAGTCAATGCGGTCTTAGCCTCTCTGGTCTCAACACTCTGTCTGATTTGGATTTTTTTTTTTTTTTTTCCAAAATCAGACTTGACACCAGAGAGGCTGAATACCGCACTGAGTCAATGCGGTCTTAGCCTCTCTGGTGTCAACACTCTGTCTGATTTTGGATTTTTTTTTTTTTTTTTTCCAAAATCAGACTTGACACCAGAGAGGCTGAATACCGCACTGAGTCAATGCGGTCTTAGCCTCTCTGGTCTCAACACTCTGTCTGATTTTGGATTTTTTTTTTTTTTTTTCCAAAATCAGACTTGACACCAGAGAGGCTGAATACCGCACTGAGTCAATGCGGTCTTAGCCTCTCTGGTGTCAACACTCTGTCTGATTTTGGATTTTTTTTTTTTTTTTTCCAAAATCAGACTTGACACCAGAGAGGCTGAATACCGCACTGAGTCAATGCGGTCTTAGCCTCTCTGGTCTCAACACTCTGTCTGATTTTGGATTTTTTTTTTTTTTTTTTACAAAATCAGACTTGACACCAGAGAGGCTGAATACCGCACTGAGTCAATGCGGTCTTAGCATCTCTGGTCTCAACACTCTGTCTGATTTTGGATTTTTTTTTTTTTTTTTCCAAAATCAGACTTGACACCAGAGAGGCTGAATACCGCACTGAGTCAATGCGGTCTTAGCCTCTCTGGTCTCAACACTCTGTCTGATTTTGGATTTTTTTTTTTTTTTTCCAAAATCAGACTTGACACCAGAGAGGCTGAATACCGCACTGAGTCAATGCGGTCTTAGCCTCTCTGGTGTCAACACTCTGTCTGATTTTGGATTTTTTTTTTTTTTTCCAAAATCAGACTTGACACCAGAGAGGCTGAATACCGCACTGAGTCAATGCGGTCTTAGCCTCTCTGGTGTCAACACTCTGTCTGATTTTGGATTTTTTTTTTTTTTTCCAAAATCAGACTTGACACCAGAGAGTCTGAATACCGCACTGAGTCAATGCGGTCTTAGCCTCTCTGGTCTCAACACTCTGTCTGATTTTGGATTTTTTTTTTTTTTTCCAAATCAGACTTGACACCAGAGAGGCTGAATACCGCACTGAGTCAATGCCGGTCTTAGCCTCTCTGGTGTCAACACTCTGTCTGATTTTGGATTTTTTTTTTTTTTTTCCAAAATCAGACTTGACACCAGAGAGGCTGAATACCGCACTGAGTCAATGCGGTCTTAGCCTCTCTGGTCTCAACACTCTGTCTGATTTTGGATTTTTTTTTTTTTTTTTACAAAATCAGACTTGACACCAGAGAGGCTGAATACCGCACTGAGTCAATGCGGTCTTAGCATCTCTGGTCTCAACACTCTGTCTGATTTTGGATTTTTTTTTTTTTTTTCCAAAATCAGACTTGACACCAGAGAGGCTGAATACCGCACTGAGTCAATGCGGTCTTAGCCTCTCTGGTCTCAACACTCTGTCTGATTTTGGATTTTTTTTTTTTTTTTTTCAAAAATCAGACTTGACACCAGAGAGGCTGAATACCGCACTGAGTCAATGCGGTCTTAGCCTCTCTGGTGTCAACACTCTGTCTGATTTTGGATTTTTTTTTTTTTTTTCCAAAATCAGACTTGACACCAGAGAGGCTGAATACCGCACTGAGTCAATGCGGTCTTAGCCTCTCTGGTGTCAACACTCTGTCTGATTTTGGATTTTTTTTTTTTTTTCCAAAATCAGACTTGACACCAGAGAGGCTGAATACCGCACTGAGTCAATGCCGTCTTAGCCTCTCTGGTGTCAACACTCTGTCTGATTTTGGATTTTTTTTTTTTTTTTTCCAAAATCAGACTTGACACCAGAGAGGCTGAATACCGCACTGAGTCAATGCGGTCTTAGCCTCTCTGGTCTCAACACTCTGTCTGATTTTGGATTTTTTTTTTTTTTTTTACAAAATCAGACTTGACACCAGAGAGGCTGAATACCGCACTGAGTCAATGCGGTCTTAGCATCTCTGGTCTCAACACTCTGTCTGATTTTGGATTTTTTTTTTTTTTTTTCCAAAATCAGACTTGACACCAGAGAGGCTGAATACCGCACTGAGTCAATGCGGTCTTAGCCTCTCTGTCTCAACACTCTGTCTGATTTTGGATTTTTTTTTTTTTTTTTCCAAAATCAGACTTGACACCAGAGAGGCTGAATACCGCACTGAGTCAATGCGGTCTTAGCCTCTCTGGTCTCAACACTCTGTCTGATTTTGGATTTTTTTTTTTTTTTTTCCAAAATCAGACTTGACACCAGAGAGGCTGAATACCGCACTGAGTCAATGCGGTCTTAGCCTCTCTGGTGTCAACACTCTGTCTGATTTTGGATTTTTTTTTTTTTTTTTCCAAAATCAGACTTGACACCAGAGAGGCTGAATACCGCACTGAGTCAATGCGGTCTTAGCCTCTCTGGTGTCCAACACTCTGTCTGATTTTGGATTTTTTTTTTTTTTTCAAAATCAGACTTGACACCAGAGAGGCTGAATACCGCACTGAGTCAATGCGGTCTTAGCCTCTCTGGTCTCAACACTCTGTCTGATTTTGGATTTTTTTTTTTTTTCCAAAATCAGACTTGACACCAGAGAGGCTGAATACCGCACTGAGTCAATGCGGTCTTAGCCTCTCTGGTCTCAACACTCTGTCTGATTTTGGATTTTTTTTTTTTTTTTTTCCAAAATCAGACTTGACACCAGAGAGGCTGAATACCGCACTGAGTCAATGCGGTCTTAGCCTCTCTGGTGTCAACACTCTGTCTGATTTTGGATTTTTTTTTTTTTTTTCCAAAATGAGACTTGACACCAGAGAGGCTGAATACCGCACTGAGTCAATGCGGTCTTAGCCTCTCTGGTCTCAACACTCTGTCTGATTTTGGATTTTTTTTTTTTTTTTTCCAAAATCAGACTTGACACCAGAGAGGCTGAATACCGCACTGAGTCAATGCGGTCTTAGCCTCTCTGGTGTCAACACTCTGTCTGATTTTGGATTTTTTTTTTTTTTTTTCAAAATCAGACTTGACACCAGAGAGGCTGAATACCGCACTGAGTCAATGCGGTCTTAGCCTCTCTGGTCTCAACACTCTGTCTGATTTTGGATTTTATTTTTATTTTTTTTTAAATCAGACTTGACACCAGAGAGGCTGAATACCGCACTGAGTCAATGCGGTCTTAGCCTCTCTGGTGTCAACACTCTGTCTGATTTTGGATTTTTTTCTTTTTTTTTCCCAAAATCAGACTTGACACCAGAGAGGCTGAATACCGCACTGAGTCAATGCGGTCTTAGCCTCTCTGGTCTCAACTCTCTGTCTGATTTTGGATTTTTTTTTTTTTTTTTCCAAATCAGACTTGACACCAGAGAGGCTGAATACCGCACTGAGTCAATGCCGTCTTAGCCTCTCTGGTGTCAACACTCTGTCTGATTTTGGATTTTTTTTTTTTTTTTCCAAAATCAGACTTGACACCAGAGAGGCTGAATACCGCACTGAGTCAATGCCGGTCTTAGCCTCTCTGGTGTCAACACTCTGTCTGATTTTGGATTTTTTTTTTTTTTTTCCAAAATCAGACTTGACACCAGAGAGGCTGAATACCGCACTGAGTCAATGCCGTCTTAGCCTCTCTGGTGTCAACACTCTGTCTGATTTTGGATTTTTTTTTTTTTTTTTCAAAAATCAGACTTGACACCAGAGAGGCTGAATACCGCACTGAGTCAATGCGGTCTTAGCCTCTCTGGTCTCAACACTCTGTCTGATTTTGGATTTTTTTTTTTTTTTTTTCCAAAATCAGACTTGACACCAGAGAGGCTGAATACCGCACTGAGTCAATGCGGTCTTAGCCTCTCTGGTCTCAACACTCTGTCTGATTTTGGATTTTTTTTTTTTTTTTCCAAATCAGACTTGACACCAGAGAGGCTGAATACCGCACTGAGTCAATGCGGTCTTAGCCTCTCTGGTGTCAACACTCTGTCTGATTTGGATTTTTTTTTTTTTTTTTCCAAAATGAGACTTGACACCAGAGAGGCTGAATACCGCACTGAGTCAATGCGGTCTTAGCCTCTCTGGTCTCAACACTCTGTCTGATTTTGGATTTTTTTTTTTTTTTTTCCAAAATCAGACTTGACACCAGAGAGGCTGAATACCGCACTGAGTCAATGCGGTCTTAGCCTCTCTGGTGTCAACACTCTGTCTGATTTTGGATTTTTTTTTTTTTTTTTCCAAAATCAGACTTGACACCAGAGAGGCTGAATACCGCACTGAGTCAATGCGGTCTTAGCCTCTCTGGTCTCAACACTCTGTCTGATTTTGGATTTATTTTTTATTTTATTTTAAATCAGACTTGACACCAGAGAGGCTGAATACCGCACTGAGTCAATGCGGTCTTAGCCTCTCTGGTGTCAACACTCTGTCTGATTTTGGATTTTTTTTTTTTTTTTTCCAAAATCAGACTTGACACCAGAGAGGCTGAATACCGCACTGAGTCAATGCGGTCTTAGCCTCTCTGGTCTCAACACTCTGTCTGATTTTGGATTTTTTTTTTTTTTTTTCCAAAATCAGACTTGACACCAGAGAGGCTGAATACCGCACTGAGTCAATGCGGTCTTAGCCTCTCTGGTCTCAACACTCTGTCTGATTTTGGATTTTTTTTTTTTTTTTTCCAAAATCAGACTTGACACCAGAGAGGCTGAATACCGCACTGAGTCAATGCGGTCTTAGCCTCTCTGGTGTCAACACTCTGTCTGATTTGGATTTTTTTTTTTTTTTTCCAAAATCAGACTTGACACCAGAGAGGCTGAATACCGCACTGAGTCAATGCGGTCTTAGCCTCTCTGGTCTCAACACTCTGTCTGATTTTGGATTTTATTTTTTATTTTTTTTTAAATCAGACTTGACACCAGAGAGGCTGAATACCGCACTGAGTCAATGCGGTCTTAGCCTCTCTGGTGTCAACACTCTGTCTGATTTTGGATTTTTTTTTTTTTTTTTTTCCAAAATCAGACTTGACACCAGAGAGGCTGAATACCGCACTGAGTCAATGCGGTCTTAGCCTCTCTGGTCTCAACACTCTGTCTGATTTTGGATTTTTTTTTTTTTTTTACAAAATCAGACTTGACACCAGAGAGGCTGAATACCGCACTGAGTCAATGCGGTCTTAGCATCTCTGGTCTCAACACTCTGTCTGATTTGGATTTTTTTTTTTTTTTTCCAAAATCAGACTTGACACCAGAGAGGCTGAATACCGCACTGAGTCAATGCGGTCTTAGCCTCTCTGGTGTCAACACTCTGTCTGATTTTGGATTTTTTTTTTTTTTTCCAAAATCAGACTTGACACCAGAGAGGCTGAATACCGCACTGAGTCAATGCGGTCTTAGCCTCTCTGGTCTCAACACTCTGTCTGATTTTGGATTTTATTTTTTATTTATTTTAAATCAGACTTGACACCAGAGAGGCTGAATACCGCACTGAGTCAATGCGGTCTTAGCCTCTCTGGTGTCAACACTCTGTCTGATTTTGGATTTTTTTTTTTTTTTTTCCAAAATCAGACTTGACACCAGAGAGGCTGAATACCGCACTGAGTCAATGCGGTCTTAGCCTCTCTGGTCTCAACACTCTGTCTGATTTTGGATTTTTTTTTTTTTTTTTCCAAAATCAGACTTGACACCAGAGAGGCTGAATACCGCACTGAGTCAATGCGGTCTTAGCCTCTCTGGTGTCAACACTCTGTCTGATTTTGGATTTTTTTTTTTTTTTTCCAAAATCAGACTTGACACCAGAGAGTCTGAATACCGCACTGAGTCAATGCGGTCTTAGCCTCTCTGGTGTCAACACTCTGTCTGATTTTGGATTTTTTTTTTTTTTTTTCCAAAATCAGACTTGACACCAGAGAGGCTGAATACCGCACTGAGTCAATGCGGTCTTAGCCTCTCTGGTCTCAACACTCTGTCTGATTTTGGATTTTTTTTTTTTTTTTTTCAAAATCAGACTTGACACCAGAGAGGCTGAATACCGCACTGAGTCAATGCGGTCTTAGCCTCTCTGGTCTCAACACTCTGTCTGATTTTGGATTTTTTTTTTTTTTTTTTTCCAAAATCAGACTTGACACCAGAGAGGCTGAATACCGCACTGAGTCAATGCGGTCTTAGCCTCTCTGGTCTCAACACTCTGTCTGATTTTGGATTTTTTTTTTTTTTTTTCCAAAATCAGACTTGACACCAGAGAGGCTGAATACCGCACTGAGTCAATGCGGTCTTAGCCTCTCTGGTCTCAACACTCTGTCTGATTTTGGATTTTTTTTTTTTTTTTCCAAAATCAGACTTGACACCAGAGAGGCTGAATACCGCACTGAGTCAATGCGGTCTTAGCCTCTCTGTGTCAACACTCTGTCTGATTTTGGATTTTTTTTTTTTTTTCCAAATGAGACTTGACACCAGAGAGGCTGAATACCGCACTGAGTCAATGCGGTCTTAGCCTCTCTGGTCTCAACACTCTGTCTGATTTTGGATTTTTTTTTTTTTTTTTCCAAAATCAGACTTGAAGACTTGACACCAGAGAGGCTGATACCGCACTGAGTCAATGCGGTCTTAGCCTCTCTGGTGTCAACACTCTGTCTGATTTTGGATTTTTTTTTTTTTTTTCCAAAATCAGACTTGACACCAGAGAGGCTGAATACCGCACTGAGTCAATGCGGTCTTAGCCTCTCTGGTCTCAACACTCTGTCTGATTTGGATTTTATTTTTTATTTTTTTTTAAATCAGACTTGACACCAGAGAGGCTGAATACCGCACTGAGTCAATGCGGTCTTAGCCTCTCTGGTGTCACACTCTGTCTGATTTTGGATTTTTTTTTTTTTTTTCCCAAAATCAGACTTGACACCAGAGAGGCTGAATACCGCACTGAGTCAATGCGGTCTTAGCCTCTCTGGTCTCAACACTCTGTCTGATTTTGGATTTTTTTTTTTTTTTTACAAATCAGACTTGACACCAGAGAGGCTGAATACCGCACTGAGTCAATGCCGTCTTAGCCTCTCTGGTGTCAACACTCTGTCTGATTTTGGATTTTTTTTTTTTTTTCCAAAATCAGACTTGACACCAGAGAGGCTGAATACCGCACTGAGTCAATGCGGCCTTAGCCTCTCTGGTCTCAACACTCTGTCTGATTTTGGATTTTTTTTTTTTTTTTTACAAATTTAGACTTGACACCAGAGAGGCTGAATACCGCACTGAGTCAATGCGGTCTTAGCATCTCTGGTCTCAACACTCTGTCTGATTTTGGATTTTTTTTTTTTTTTCCAAAATCAGACTTGACACCAGAGAGGCTGAATACCGCACTGAGTCAATGCGGTCTTAGCCTCTCTGGTCTCAACACTCTGTCTGATTTTGGATTTTATTTTTTATTTTTTTTAAATCAGACTTGACACCAGAGAGGCTGAATACCGCACTGAGTCAATGCGGTCTTAGCCTCTCTGGTGTCAACACTCTGTCTGATTTTGGATTTTTTTTTTTTTTTTCCCAAAATCAGACTTGACACCAGAGAGGCTGAATACCGCACTGAGTCAATGCGGTCTTAGCCTCTCTGGTCTCAACACTCTGTCTGATTTTGGATTTTTTTTTTTTTTTACAAAATCAGACTTGACACCAGAGAGGCTGAATACCGCACTGAGTCAATGCCGTCTTAGCCTCTCTGGTGTCAACACTCTGTCTGATTTTGGATTTTTTTTTTTTTTTTTTCCAAAATCAGACTTGACACCAGAGAGGCTGAATACCGCACTGAGTCAATGCGGTCTTAGCCTCTCTGGTCTCAACACTCTGTCTGATTTTGGATTTTTTTTTTTTTTTTACAAATTTAGACTTGACACCAGAGAGGCTGAATACCGCACTGAGTCAATGCGGTCTTAGCATCTCTGGTCTCAACACTCTGTCTGATTTTGGATTTTTTTTTTTTTTTCCAAAATCAGACTTGACACCAGAGAGGCTGAATACCGCACTGAGTCAATGCGGTCTTAGCCTCTCTGGTCTCAACACTCTGTCTGATTTTGGATTTTTTTTTTTTTTTTTCCAAAATCAGACTTGACACCAGAGAGGCTGAATACCGCACTGAGTCAATGCGGTCTTAGCCTCTCTGGTGTCAACACTCTGTCTGATTTTGGATTTTTTTTTTTTTTTTCCAAAATCAGACTTGACACCAGAGAGGCTGAATACCGCACTGAGTCAATGCGGTCTTAGCCTCTCTGGTCTCAACACTCTGTCTGATTTTGGATTTATTTTTTATTTTTTTTTAAAATCAGACTTGACACCAGAGAGGCTGAATACCGCACTGAGTCAATGCGGTCTTAGCCTCTCTGGTGTCAACACTCTGTCTGATTTTGGATTTTTTTTTTTTTTTTCCAAAATCAGACTTGACACCAGAGAGGCTGAATACCGCACTGAGTCAATGCGGTCTTAGCCTCTCTGGTCTCAACACTCTGTCTGATTTTGGATTTTTTTTTTTTTTTACAAAATCAGACTTGACACCAGAGAGGCTCAATACCGCACTGAGTCAATGCGGTCTTAGCATCTCTGGTCTCAACACTCTGTCTGATTTTGGATTTTTTTTTTTTTTTCCAAAATCAGACTTGACACCAGAGAGGCTGAATACCGCACTGAGTCAATGCGGTCTTAGCCTCTCTGGTCTCAACACTCTGTCTGATTTTGGATTTTTTTTTTTTTTTTCCAAAATCAGACTTGACACCAGAGAGGCTGAATACCGCACTGAGTCAATGCGGTCTTAGCCTCTCTGGTGTCAACACTCTGTCTGATTTTGGATTTTTTTTTTTTTTTTCCAAAATCAGACTTGACACCAGAGAGGCTGAATACCGCACTGAGTCAATGCGGTCTTAGCCTCTCTGGTCTCAACACTCTGTCTGATTTTGGATTTATTTTTTATTTTTTTTAAATCAGACTTGACACCAGAGAGGCTGAATACCGCACTGAGTCAATGCGGTCTTAGCCTCTCTGGTGTCAACACTCTGTCTGATTTTGGATTTTTTTTTTTTTTTCCCAAAATCAGACTTGACACCAGAGAGGCTGAATACAGCACTGAGTCAATGCGGTCTTAGCCTCTCTGGTGTCAACACTCTGTCTGATTTTGGATTTTTTTTTTTTTTTTCCAAAATCAGACTTGACACCAGAGAGGCTGAATACCGCACTGAGTCAATGCGGTCTTAGCCTCTCTGGTGTCAACACTCTGTCTGATTTTGGATTTTTTTTTTTTTTTTCCAAAATCAGACTTGACACCAGAGAGTCTGAATACCGCACTGAGTCAATGCGGTCTTAGCCTCTCTGGTGTCAACACTCTGTCTGATTTTGGATTTTTTTTTTTTTTTTCCAAAATCAGACTTGACACCAGAGAGGCTGAATACCGCACTGAGTCAATGCGGTCTTAGCCTCTCTGGTCTCAACACTCTGTCTGATTTTGGATTTTTTTTTTTTTTTTTCCAAAATCAGACTTGACACCAGAGAGGCTGAATACCGCACTGAGTCAATGCGGTCTTAGCCTCTCTGGTGTCAACACTCGGTCTGATTTTGGATTTTTTTTTTTTTTTTCCAAAATCAGACTTGACACCAGAGAGGCTGAATACCGCACTGAGTCAATGCGGTCTTAGCCTCTCTGGTCTCAACACTCTGTCTGATTTTGGATTTTATTTTTTATTTTTTTAAATCAGACTTGACACCAGAGAGGCTGAATACCGCACTGAGTCAATGCGGTCTTAGCCTCTCTGGTGTCAACACTCTGTCTGATTTTGGATTTTTTTTTTTTTTTTTCCCAAAATCAGACTTGACACCAGAGAGGCTGAATACCGCACTGAGTCAATGCGGTCTTAGCCTCTCTGGTCTCAACACTCTGTCTGATTTTGGATTTTTTTTTTTTTTTTTCCAAAATCAGACTTGACACCAGAGAGGCTGAATACCGCACTGAGTCAATGCCGTCTTAGCCTCTCTGGTGTCAACACTCTGTCTGATTTTGGATTTTTTTTTTTTTTTTTCCAAAATCAGACTTGACACCAGAGAGGCTGAATACCGCACTGAGTCAATGCCGTCTTAGCCTCTCTGGTGTCAACACTCTGTCTGATTTTGGATTTTTTTTTTTTTTTTTCCAAATCAGACTTGACACCAGAGAGGCTGAATACCGCACTGAGTCAATGCCGTCTTAGCCTCTCTGGTGTCAACACTCTGTCTGATTTTGGATTTTTTTTTTTTTTTTTCAAAAATCAGACTTGACACCAGAGAGGCTGAATACCGCACTGAGTCAATGCGGTCTTAGCCTCTCTGGTGTCAACACTCGGTCTGATTTTGGATTTTTTTTTTTTTTTCCAAAATCAGACTTGACACCAGAGAGGCTGAATACCGCACTGAGTCAATGCGGTCTTAGCCTCTCTGGTCTCAACACTCTGTCTGATTTGGATTTATTTTTTATTTTTTTTAAATCAGACTTGACACCAGAGAGGCTGAATACCGCACTGAGTCAATGCGGTCTTAGCCTCTCTGGTGTCAACACTCTGTCTGATTTTGGATTTTTTTTTTTTTTTTTCCAAAATCAGACTTGACACCAGAGAGGCTGAATACCGCACTGAGTCAATGCGGTCTTAGCCTCTCTGGTCTCAACACTCTGTCTGATTTTGGATTTTTTTTTTTTTTTTTCCAAAATCAGACTTGACACCAGAGAGGCTGAATACCGCACTGAGTCAATGCCGTCTTAGCCTCTCTGGTGTCAACACTCTGTCTGATTTTGGATTTATTTTTTTTTTTTCCAAAATCAGACTTGACACCAGAGAGGCTGAATACCGCACTGAGTCAATGCCGTCTTAGCCTCTCTGGTGTCAACACTCTGTCTGATTTTGGATTTTTTTTTTTTTTTTTCCAAATCAGACTTGACACCAGAGAGGCTGAATACCGCACTGAGTCAATGCCGTCTTAGCCTCTCTGGTGTCAACACTCTGTCTGATTTTGGATTTTTTTTTTTTTTTTTCAAAAATCAGACTTGACACCAGAGAGGCGGTCTCAACACTCTGTCTGATTTTGGATTTTTTTTTTTTTTTTCCAAAATCAGACTTGACACCAGAGAGGCTGAATACCGCACTGAGTCAATGCGGTCTTAGCCTCTCTGGTCTCAACACTCTGTCTGATTTTGGATTTTTTTTTTTTTTTTTCCAAAATCAGACTTGACACCAGAGAGGCTGAATACCGCACTGAGTCAATGCGGTCTTAGCCTCTCTGGTGTCACCACTCTGTCTGATTTTGGATTTTTTTTTTTTTTTTTCCAAAATGAGACTTGACACCAGAGAGGCTGAATACCGCACTGAGTCAATGCGGTCTTAGCCTCTCTGGTCTCAACACTCTGTCTGATTTTGGATTTATTTTTTTTTTTTTCCAAAATCAGACTTGACACCAGAGAGGCTGAATACCGCACTGAGTCAATGCGGTCTTAGCCTCTCTGGTGTCAACACTCTGTCTGATTTTGGATTTTTTTTTTTTTTTTCCAAAATCAGACTTGACACCAGAGAGGCTGAATACCGCACTGAGTCAATGCGGTCTTAGCCTCTCTGGTCTCAACACTCTGTCTGATTTTGGATTTTATTTTTTATTTATTTTCAAATCAGACTTGACACCAGAGAGGCTGAATACCGCACTGAGTCAATGCGGTCTTAGCCTCTCTGGTGTCAACACTCTGTCTGATTTTGGATTTTTTTTTTTTTTTTTCCCAAAATCAGACTTGACACCAGAGAGGCTGAATACCGCACTGAGTCAATGCGGTCTTAGCCTCTCTGGTCTCAACACTCTGTCTGATTTTGGATTTTTTTTTTTTTTTTTCCAAAATCAGACTTGACACCAGAGAGGCTGAATACCGCACTGAGTCAATGCGGTCTTAGCCTCTCTGGTGTCAACACTCTGTCTGATTTTGGATTTTTTTTTTTTTTTTTCCAAAATCAGACTTGACACCAGAGAGGCTGAATACCGCACTGAGTCAATGCGGTCTTAGCCTCTCTGGTCTCAACACTCTGTCTGATTTTGGATTTTATTTTTTATTTTTTTTTAAATCAGACTTGACACCAGAGAGGCTGAATACCGCACTGAGTCAATGCGGTCTTAGCCTCTCTGGTGTCAACACTCTGTCTGATTTTGGATTTTTTTTTTTTTTTTTCCAAAATCAGACTTGACACCAGAGAGGCTGAATACCGCACTGAGTCAATGCGGTCTTAGCCTCTCTGGTCTCAACACTCTGTCTGATTTTGGATTTTTTTTTTTTTTTTTACAAAATCAGACTTGACACCAGAGAGGCTGAATACCGCACTGAGTCAATGCGGTCTTAGCATCTCTGGTCTCAACACTCTGTCTGATTTTGGATTTTTTTTTTTTTTTTCCAAAATCAGACTTGACACCAGAGAGGCTGAATACCGCACTGAGTCAATGCGGTCTTAGCCTCTCTGGTCTCAACACTCTGTCTGATTTTGGATTTTTTTTTTTTTTTTTCCAAAATCAGACTTGACACCAGAGAGGCTGAATACCGCACTGAGTCAATGCGGTCTTAGCCTCTCTGGTGTCAACACTCTGTCTGATTTTGGATTTTTTTTTTTTTTTTCCAAAATCAGACTTGACACCAGAGAGGCTGAATACCGCACTGAGTCAATGCGGTCTTAGCCTCTCTGGTCTCAACACTCTGTCTGATTTTGGATTTTATTTTTTATTTATTTTTAAATCAGACTTGACACCAGAGAGGCTGAATACCGCACTGAGTCAATGCGGTCTTAGCCTCTCTGGTGTCAACACTCTGTCTGATTTTGGATTTTTTTTTTTTTTTTTCCCCAAAATCAGACTTGACACCAGAGAGGCTGAATACAGCACTGAGTCAATGCGGTCTTAGCCTCTCTGGTGTCAACACTCTGTCTGATTTTGGATTTTTTTTTTTTTTTTCCAAAATCAGACTTGACACCAGAGAGGCTGAATACCGCACTGAGTCAATGCGGTCTTAGCCTCTCTGGTGTCAACACTCTGTCTGATTTTGGATTTTTTTTTTTTTTTTCCAAAATCAGACTTGACACCAGAGAGTCTGAATACCGCACTGAGTCAATGCGGTCTTAGCCTCTCTGGTGTCAACACTCTGTCTGATTTTGGATTTTTTTTTTTTTTTTTCCAAAATCAGACTTGACACCAGAGAGGCTGAATACCGCACTGAGTCAATGCGGTCTTAGCCTCTCTGGTCTCAACACTCTGTCTGATTTTGGATTTTTTTTTTTTTTTTCAAAAATCAGACTTGACACCAGAGAGGCTGAATACCGCACTGAGTCAATGCGGTCTTAGCCTCTCTGGTCTCAACACTCTGTCTGATTTTGGATTTTTTTTTTTTTTTTTTCCAAAATCAGACTTGACACCAGAGAGGCTGAATACCGCACTGAGTCAATGCGGTCTTAGCCTCTCTGGTCTCAACACTCTGTCTGATTTTGGATTTTTTTTTTTTTTTTTCCAAAATCAGACTTGACACCAGAGAGGCTGAATACCGCACTGAGTCAATGCGGTCTTAGCCTCTCTGGTCTCAACACTCTGTCTGATTTTGGATTTTTTTTTTTTTTTTTCCAAAATCAGACTTGACACCAGAGAGGCTGAATACCGCACTGAGTCAATGCGGTCTTAGCCTCTCTGGTGTCAACACTCTGTCTGATTTTGGATTTTTTTTTTTTTTTTTTCCAAAATGAGACTTGACACCAGAGAGGCTGAATACCGCACTGAGTCAATGCGGTCTTAGCCTCTCTGGTCTCAACACTCTGTCTGATTTTGGATTTTTTTTTTTTTTTTTCCAAAATCAGACTTGACACCAGAGAGGCTGAATACCGCACTGAGTCAATGCGGTCTTAGCCTCTCTGGTGTCAACACTCTGTCTGATTTTGGATTTTTTTTTTTTTTTTCCAAAATCAGACTTGACACCAGAGAGGCTGAATACCGCACTGAGTCAATGCGGTCTTAGCCTCTCTGGTCTCAACACTCTGTCTGATTTTGGATTTTATTTTTTATTTTTTTTTAAATCAGACTTGACACCAGAGAGGCTGAATACCGCACTGAGTCAATGCGGTCTTAGCCTCTCTGGTGTCAACACTCTGTCTGATTTTGGATTTTTTTTTTTTTTTTTCCCAAAATCAGACTTGACACCAGAGAGGCTGAATACCGCACTGAGTCAATGCAGTCTTAGCCTCTCTGGTCTCAACACTCTGTCTGATTTTGGATTTTTTTTTTTTTTTTACAAAATCAGACTTGACACCAGAGAGGCTGAATACCGCACTGATTCAATGCCGTCTTAGCCTCTCTGGTGTCAACACTCTGTCTGATTTTGGATTTTTTTTTTTTTTTTTCAAAAATCAGACTTGACACCAGAGAGGCTGAATACCGCACTGAGTCAATGCGGTCTTAGCCTCTCTGGTCTCAACACTCTGTCTGATTTTGGATTTTTTTTTTTTTTTTTACAAATTTAGACTTGACACCAGAGAGGCTGAATACCGCACTGAGTCAATGCGGTCTTAGCATCTCTGGTCTCAACACTCTGTCTGATTTTGGATTTTTTTTTTTTTTTTCCAAAATCAGACTTGACACCAGAGAGGCTGAATACCGCACTGAGTCAATGCGGTCTTAGCCTCTCTGGTCTCAACACTCTGTCTGATTTTGGATTTTATTTTTTATTTTTTTTTAAATCAGACTTGACACCAGAGAGGCTGAATACCGCACTGAGTCAATGCGGTCTTAGCCTCTCTGGTGTCAACACTCTGTCTGATTTTGGATTTTTTTTTTTTTTTTTTCCCAAAATCAGACTTGACACCAGAGAGGCTGAATACCGCACTGAGTCAATGCGGTCTTAGCCTCTCTGGTCTCAACACTCTGTCTGATTTTGGATTTTTTTTTTTTTTTTACAAAATCAGACTTGACACCAGAGAGGCTGAATACCGCACTGAGTCAATGCCGTCTTAGCCTCTCTGGTGTCAACACTCTGTCTGATTTTGGATTTTTTTTTTTTTTTTCCAAAATCAGACTTGACACCAGAGAGGCTGAATACCGCACTGAGTCAATGCGGTCTTAGCCTCTCTGGTCTCAACACTCTGTCTGATTTTGGATTTTTTTTTTTTTTTTTACAAATTTAGACTTGACACCAGAGAGGCTGAATACCGCACTGAGTCAATGCGGTCTTAGCATCTCTGGTCTCAACACTCTGTCTGATTTTGGATTTTTTTTTTTTTTTTCCAAAATCAGACTTGACACCAGAGAGGCTGAATACCGCACTGAGTCAATGCGGTCTTAGCCTCTCTGGTCTCAACACTCTGTCTGATTTTGGATTTTTTTTTTTTTTTTTCCAAAATCAGACTTGACACCAGAGAGGCTGAATACCGCACTGAGTCAATGCGGTCTTAGCCTCTCTGGTGTCAACACTCTGTCTGATTTTGGATTTTTTTTTTTTTTTTCCAAAATCAGACTTGACACCAGAGAGGCTGAATACCGCACTGAGTCAATGCGGTCTTAGCCTCTCTGGTCTCAACACTCTGTCTGATTTTGGATTTTATTTTTTATTTTTTTTTAAATCAGACTTGACACCAGAGAGGCTGAATACCGCACTGAGTCAATGCGGTCTTAGCCTCTCTGGTGTCAACACTCTGTCTGATTTTGGATTTTTTTTTTTTTTTTTCCAAAATCAGACTTGACACCAGAGAGGCTGAATACCGCACTGAGTCAATGCGGTCTTAGCCTCTCTGGTCTCAACACTCTGTCTGATTTTGGATTTTTTTTTTTTTTTTTACAAAATCAGACTTGACACCAGAGAGGCTGAATACCGCACTGAGTCAATGCGGTCTTAGCATCTCTGGTCTCAACACTCTGTCTGATTTTGGATTTTTTTTTTTTTTTCCAAAATCAGACTTGACACCAGAGAGGCTGAATACCGCACTGAGTCAATGCGGTCTTAGCCTCTCTGGTCTCAACACTCTGTCTGATTTTGGATTTTTTTTTTTTTTTTCAAAAATCAGACTTGACACCAGAGAGGCTGAATACCGCACTGAGTCAATGCGGTCTTAGCCTCTCTGGTGTCAACACTCTGTCTGATTTTGGATTTTTTTTTTTTTTTTCCAAAATCAGACTTGACACCAGAGAGGCTGAATACCGCACTGAGTCAATGCGGTCTTAGCCTCTCTGGTCTCAACACTCTGTCTGATTTTGGATTTTATTTTTTATTTTTTTTTAAATCAGACTTGACACCAGAGAGGCTGAATACCGCACTGAGTCAATGCGGTCTTAGCCTCTCTGGTGTCAACACTCTGTCTGATTTTGGATTTTTTTTTCTTTTTTCCCCAAAATCAGACTTGACACCAGAGAGGCTGAATACAGCACTGAGTCAATGCGGTCTTAGCCTCTCTGGTGTCAACACTCTGTCTGATTTTGGATTTTTTTTTTTTTTTTCCAAAATCAGACTTGACACCAGAGAGGCTGAATACCGCACTGAGTCAATGCGGTCTTAGCCTCTCTGGTGTCAACACTCTGTCTGATTTTGGATTTTTTTTTTTTTTTTCCAAAATCAGACTTGACACCAGAGAGTCTGAATACCGCACTGAGTCAATGCGGTCTTAGCCTCTCTGGTGTCAACACTCTGTCTGATTTTGGATTTTTTTTTTTTTTTCCCAAAATCAGACTTGACACCAGAGAGGCTGAATACCGCACTGAGTCAATGCGGTCTTAGCCTCTCTGGTCTCAACACTCTGTCTGATTTTGGATTTTTTTTTTTTTTTTTCAAAAATCAGACTTGACACCAGAGAGGCTGAATACCGCACTGAGTCAATGCGGTCTTAGCCTCTCTGGTCTCAACACTCTGTCTGATTTTGGATTTTTTTTTTTTTTTTTCCAAAATCAGACTTGACACCAGAGAGGCTGAATACCGCACTGAGTCAATGCGGTCTTAGCCTCTCTGGTGTCAACACTCTGTCTGATTTTGGATTTTTTTTTTTTTTTTTCAAAAATCAGACTTGACACCAGAGAGGCTGAATACCGCACTGAGTCAATGCGGTCTTAGCCTCTCTGGTCTCAACACTCTGTCTGATTTTGGATTTTTTTTTTTTTTTTCCAAAATCAGACTTGACACCAGAGAGGCTGAATACCGCACTGAGTCAATGCCGTCTTAGCCTCTCTGGTGTCAACACTCTGTCTGATTTTGGATTTTTTTTTTTTTTTTTTCCAAAATCAGACTTGACACCAGAGAGGCTGAATACCGCACTGAGTCAATGCGGTCTTAGCCTCTCTGGTGTCAACACTCTGTCTGATTTTGGATTTTTTTTTTTTTTTTTTCAAAAATCAGACTTGACACCAGAGAGGCTGAATACCGCACTGAGTCAATGCGGTCTTAGCCTCTCTGGTCTCAACACTCTGTCTGATTTTGGATTTTTTTTTTTTTTTTCCAAAATCAGACTTGACACCAGAGAGGCTGAATACCGCACTGAGTCAATGCGGTCTTAGCCTCTCTGGTCTCAACACTCTGTCTGATTTTGGATTTTTTTTTTTTTTTTTTCCAAAATCAGACTTGACACCAGAGAGGCTGAATACCGCACTGAGTCAATGCGGTCTTAGCCTCTCTGGTCTCAACACTCTGTCTGATTTTGGATTTTTTTTTTTTTTTTTCTAAATCAGACTTGACACCAGAGAGGCTGAATACCGCACTGAGTCAATGCGGTCTTAGCCTCTCTGGTGTCAACACTCTGTCTGATTTTGGATTTTTTTTTTTTTTTTCCAAAATCAGACTTGACACCAGAGAGGCTGAATACCGCACTGAGTCAATGCGGTCTTAGCCTCTCTGGTGTCAACACTCTGTCTGATTTTGGATTTTTTTTTTTTTTTTCCAAAATCAGACTTGACACCAGAGAGTCTGAATACCGCACTGAGTCAATGCGGTCTTAGCCTCTCTGGTGTCAACACTCTGTCTGATTTTGGATTTTTTTTTTTTTTTTCCAAAATCAGACTTGACACCAGAGAGGCTGAATACCGCACTGAGTCAATGCGGTCTTAAGCTGGGCTCAGACTACAGGATTCTGACAATCCTAACCGATTTTGAAATCTGGCTGTGACACGCACTACAGGAGAATCTTCCCCGATTATCTTCCCTAGAATCTCAAACATGCACACACTACAAGATTTGTAAATGTGGCGCACCATGCACTACAGGATATTATTAAGATTATCGGCAGGATAATCACATTGATGCCGGCCATACTCCGAACCTGTTTCGTTTTTGGGGTTCCAGCAGTGACCAAAGCGCTCCGCCCCCACCTCACCTCTCTCTCTCTTTTTCCTCATTTTCATGCCCGTCTCGCCAAACAAATGAATCTCACGGTAGTTAGCATGCGTGTAAACAACGCGAGTCTATTGTCTGTACAAGAACACAAACACATGCGCTACCAAAATATATTTCCCTGCTGCATGTCATGAGATCGGCAAAAGTTTGGATAGACTGGATTGCTTCCCGCAGCAGCAAAGCCTTTTTTCCCCACACTGCCTGATAAGACAGGTAGGAGATTACAGCCTCTGACTGGCAGGGGCTCAAAACTACGATATAACAACTTTTTATTCATTGGTCATTCATTGTGATATAAATTAGTGACATTTTCCCCCAAATACTCATGGTTCTGTGCTGTTGGTATTTGGTAGCCTATCTGATACCTGCAGTGCAGTGCATCAAATGAGCCGCGTCAATTAACGATAATGACGGGAGTCTCCCGCAGCAGCAGAATGATGTATTCACGCAGATTTTCATTCCTAAATATCAAACATGTTTGATATGATCGGGACGGCCCCGATGAGGCTTTGAGCAGATCGGGAGGGTTAAGATTGGATCTGCAAACAGCTCACACTACAAGATAATCGGTGCCGAAAGTCGGGCCCGACCAAGCTTGGCAAGCTGCCAGGCCAGATTTCTCCTCCGATTCTCGGGAGGGGTGAATCGGGCATAAATCGGCCCGAAAATCCTGTAGTGTGAGCCAGCCTTTAGCTCTCTGGTCTCAACACTCTGTCTGATTTGGATTTTTTTTTTTTTTTTTCCAAAATCAGACTTGACACCAGAGAGGCTGAATACCGCACTGAGTCAATGCGGTCTTAGCCTCTCTGGTCTCAACACTCTGTCTGATTTTGGATTTTTTTTTTTTTTTTTCCAAAATCAGACTTGACACCAGAGAGGCTGAATACCGCACTGAGTCAATGCGGTCTTAGCCTCTCTGGTGTCAACACTCTGTCTGATTTTGGATTTTTTTTTTTTTTTTTTCCAAAATGAGACTTGACACCAGAGAGGCTGAATACCGCACTGAGTCAATGCGGTCTTAGCCTCTCTGGTCTCAACACTCTGTCTGATTTTGGATTTATTTTTTTTTTTTTCCAAAATCAGACTTGACACCAGAGAGGCTGAATACAGCACTGAGTCAATGCGGTCTTAGCCTCTCTGGTCTCAACACTCTGTCTGATTTTGGATTTTTTTTTTATTTTTTTTTAAATCAGACTTGACACCAGAGAGGCTGAATACCGCACTGAGTCAATGCGGTCTTAGCCTCTCTGGTGTCAACACTCTGTCTGATTTTGGATTTTTTTTTTTTTTTTTCCAAAATCAGACTTGACACCAGAGAGGCTGAATACCGCACTGAGTCAATGCGGTCTTAGCCTCTCTGGTCTCAACACTCTGTCTGATTTTGGATTTTTTTTTTTTTTTTTACAAAATCAGACTTGACACCAGAGAGGCTGAATACCGCACTGAGTCAATGCGGTCTTAGCATCTCTGGTCTCAACACTCTGTCTGATTTTGGATTTTTTTTTTTTTTTTCCAAAATCAGACTTGACACCAGAGAGGCTGAATACCGCACTGAGTCAATGCGGTCTTAGCCTCTCTGGTCTCAACACTCTGTCTGATTTTGGATTTTTTTTTTTTTTTTTTCCAAAATCAGACTTGACACCAGAGAGGCTGAATACCGCACTGAGTCAATGCGGTCTTAGCCTCTCTGGTCTCAACACTCTGTCTGATTTTGGATTTTTTTTTTTTTTTTTCCAAATCAGACTTGACACCAGAGAGGCTGAATACCGCACTGAGTCAATGCGGTCTTAGCCTCTCTGGTGTCAACACTCTGTCTGATTTTGGATTTTTTTTTTTTTTTTCCAAAATCAGACTTGACACCAGAGAGGCTGAATACCGCACTGAGTCAATGCGGTCTTAGCCTCTCTGGTGTCAACACTCTGTCTGATTTTGGATTTTTTTTTTTTTTTTTCCAAATCAGACTTGACACCAGAGAGTCTGAATACCGCACTGAGTCAATGCGGTCTTAGCCTCTCTGGTGTCAACACTCTGTCTGATTTTGGATTTTTTTTTTTTTTTTTCCAAAATCAGACTTGACACCAGAGAGGCTGAATACCGCACTGAGTCAATGCGGTCTTAGCCTCTCTGGTCTCAACACTCTGTCTGATTTTGGATTTTTTTTTTTTTTTTCAAAATCAGACTTGACACCAGAGAGGCTGAATACCGCACTGAGTCAATGCGGTCTTAGCCTCTCTGGTCTCAACACTCTGTCTGATTTTGGATTTTTTTTTTTTTTTTCCAAAATCAGACTTGACACCAGAGAGGCTGAATACCGCACTGAGTCAATGCGGTCTTAGCCTCTCTGGTGTCAACACTCTGTCTGATTTTGATTTTTTTTTTTTTTTTCCAAAATCAGACTTGACACCAGAGAGGCTGAATACCGCACTGAGTCAATGCGGTCTTAGCCTCTCTGGTCTCAACACTCTGTCTGATTTTGGATTTTTTTTTTTTTTTTTTCCAAAATCAGACTTGACACCAGAGAGGCTGAATACCGCACTGAGTCAATGCCGTCTTAGCCTCTCTGGTGTCAACACTCTGTCTGATTTTGGATTTTTTTTTTTTTTTTTCAAAAATCAGACTTGACACCAGAGAGGCTGAATACCGCACTGAGTCAATGCGGTCTTAGCCTCTCTGGTCTCAACACTCTGTCTGATTTTGGATTTTTTTTTTTTTTTTTCCAAAATCAGACTTGACACCAGAGAGGCTGAATACCGCACTGAGTCAATGCGGTCTTAGCCTCTCTGGTCTCAACACTCTGTCTGATTTTGGATTTTTTTTTTTTTTTTTTCCAAAATCAGACTTGACACCAGAGAGGCTGAATACCGCACTGAGTCAATGCGGTCTTAGCCTCTCTGGTGTCAACACTCTGTCTGATTTTGGATTTTTTTTTTTTTTTTTTCCAAAATGAGACTTGACACCAGAGAGGCTGAATACCGCACTGAGTCAATGCGGTCTTAGCCTCTCTGGTCTCAACACTCTGTCTGATTTGGATTTTTTTTTTTTTTTTCCAAAATCAGACTTGACACCAGAGAGGCTGAATACCGCACTGAGTCAATGCGGTCTTAGCCTCTCTGGTGTCAACACTCTGTCTGATTTTGGATTTTTTTTTTTTTTTTCCAAAATCAGACTTGACACCAGAGAGGCTGAATACCGCACTGAGTCAATGCGGTCTTAGCCTCTCTGGTCTCAACACTCTGTCTGATTTTGGATTTTATTTTTTATTTTTTTTTTAAATCAGACTTGACACCAGAGAGGCTGAATACCGCACTGAGTCAATGCGGTCTTAGCCTCTCTGGTGTCAACACTCTGTCTGATTTTGGATTTTTTTTTTTTTTTTTTCCCAAAATCAGACTTGACACCAGAGAGGCTGAATACCGCACTGAGTCAATGCGGTCTTAGCCTCTCTGGTCTCAACACTCTGTCTGATTTTGGATTTTTTTTTTTTTTTTCCAAAATCAGACTTGACACCAGAGAGGCTGAATACCGCACTGAGTCAATGCCGTCTTAGCCTCTCTGGTGTCAACACTCTGTCTGATTTTGGATTTTTTTTTTTTTTTTTCCAAAATCAGACTTGACACCAGAGAGGATGAATACCGCACTGAGTCAATGCGGTCTTAGCCTCTCTGGTCTCAACACTCTGTCTGATTTTGGATTTTTTTTTTTTTTTTTACAAAATCAGACTTGACACCAGAGAGGCTGAATACCGCACTGAGTCAATGCGGTCTTAGCATCTCTGGTCTCAACACTCTGTCTGATTTTGGATTTTTTTTTTTTTTTTTCCAAAATCAGACTTGACACCAGAGAGGCTGAATACCGCACTGAGTCAATGCGGTCTTAGCCTCTCTGGTCTCAACACTCTGTCTGATTTTGGATTTTTTTTTTTTTTTTCCAAAATCAGACTTGACACCAGAGAGGCTGAATACCGCACTGAGTCAATGCGGTCTTAGCCTCTCTGGTGTCAACACTCTGTCTGATTTTGGATTTTTTTTTTTTTTTTCCAAAATCAGACTTGACACCAGAGAGGCTGAATACCGCACTGAGTCAATGCGGTCTTAGCCTCTCTGGTCTCAACACTCTGTCTGATTTTGGATTTTATTTTTATTTTTTTTAAATCAGACTTGACACCAGAGAGGCTGAATACCGCACTGAGTCAATGCGGTCTTAGCCTCTCTGGTGTCAACACTCTGTCTGATTTTGGATTTTTTTTTTTTTTCCCCAAAATCAGACTTGACACCAGAGAGGCTGAATACCGCACTGAGTCAATGCGGTCTTAGCCTCTCTGGTCTCAACACTCTGTCTGATTTTGGATTTTTTTTTTTTTTTTCCAAACTTGACACCAGAGAGGCTGAATACCGCACTGAGTCAATGCCGTCTTAGCCTCTCTGGTGTCAACACTCTGTCTGATTTTGGATTTTTTTTTTTTTTTTTCCAAAATCAGACTTGACACCAGAGAGGCTGAATACCGCACTGAGTCAATGCGGTCTTAGCCTCTCTGGTCTCAACGCTCTGTCTGATTTTGGATTTTTTTTTTTTTTTTTACAAAATCAGACTTGACACCAGAGAGGCTGAATACCGCACTGAGTCAATGCGGTCTTAGCATCTCTGGTCTCAACACTCTGTCTGATTTTGGATTTTTTTTTTTTTTTCCAAAATCAGACTTGACACCAGAGAGGCTGAATACCGCACTGAGTCAATGCGGTCTTAGCCTCTCTGGTCTCAACACTCTGTCTGATTTTGGATTTTTTTTTTTTTTTTTCCAAAATCAGACTTGACACCAGAGAGGCTGAATACCGCACTGAGTCAATGCGGTCTTAGCCTCTCTGGTCTCAACACTCTGTCTGATTTTGGATTTTTTTTTTTTTTTTTCCAAAATCAGACTTGACACCAGAGAGGCTGAATACCGCACTGAGTCAATGCGGTCTTAGCCTCTCTGGTGTCAACACTCTGTCTGATTTTGGATTTTTTTTTTTTTTTTTCCAAAATCAGACTTGACACCAGAGAGGCTGAATACCGCACTGAGTCAATGCGGTCTTAGCCTCTCTGGTCTCAACACTCTGTCTGATTTTGGATTTTTTTTTTTTTTTTTCCAAAATCAGACTTGACACCAGAGAGGCTGAATACCGCACTGAGTCAATGCGGTCTTAGCCTCTCTGGTGTCAACACTCTGTCTGATTTTGGATTTTTTTTTTTTTTTTCCAAAATCAGACTTGACACCAGAGAGGCTGAATACCGCACTGAGTCAATGCGGTCTTAGCCTCTCTGGTCTCAACACTCTGTCTGATTTTGGATTTTATTTTTTATTTTTTTTTAAATCAGACTTGACACCAGAGAGGCTGAATACCGCACTGAGTCAATGCGGTCTTAGCCTCTCTGGTGTCAACACTCTGTCTGATTTTGGATTTTTTTTTTTTTTTTTCCCAAAATCAGACTTGACACCAGAGAGGCTGAATACCGCACTGAGTCAATGCGGTCTTAGCCTCTCTGGTCTCAACACTCTGTCTGATTTTGGATTTTTTTTTTTTTTTTCCAAAATCAGACTTGACACCAGAGAGGCTGAATACCGCACTGAGTCAATGCCGTCTTAGCCTCTCTGGTGTCAACACTCTGTCTGATTTTGGATTTTTTTTTTTTTTTTTTCCAAAATCAGACTTGACACCAGAGAGGCTGAATACCGCACTGAGTCAATGCGGTCTTAGCCTCTCTGGTCTCAACACTCTGTCTGATTTTGGATTTTTTTTTTTTTTTTCCAAAATCAGACTTGACACCAGAGAGGCTGAATACCGCACTGAGTCAATGCGGTCTTAGCCTCTCTGGTCTCAACACTCTGTCTGATTTTGGATTTTTTTTTTTTTTTTTTCCAAAATCAGACTTGACACCAGAGAGGCTGAATACCGCACTGAGTCAATGCGGTCTTAGCCTCTCTGGTCTCAACACTCTGTCTGATTTTTGATTTTTTTTTTTTTTTTCCAAAATCAGACTTGACACCAGAGAGGCTGAATACCGCACTGAGTCAATGCGGTCTTAGCCTCTCTGGTCTCAACGCTCTGTCTGATTTTGGATTTTTTTTTTTTTTTTTACAAAATCAGACTTGACACCAGAGAGGCTGAATACCGCACTGAGTCAATGCGGTCTTAGCATCTCTGGTCTCAACACTCTGTCTGATTTTGGATTTTTTTTTTTTTTTTCCAAAATCAGACTTGACACCAGAGAGGCTGAATACCGCACTGAGTCAATGCGGTCTTAGCCTCTCTGGTCTCAACACTCTGTCTGATTTTGGATTTTTTTTTTTTTTTTTTCCAAAATCAGACTTGACACCAGAGAGGCTGAATACCGCACTGAGTCAATGCGGTCTTAGCCTCTCTGGTCTCAACACTCTGTCTGATTTTGGATTTTTTTTTTTTTTTTTCCAAAATCAGACTTGACACCAGAGAGGCTGAATACCGCACTGAGTCAATGCGGTCTTAGCCTCTCTGGTGTCAACACTCTGTCTGATTTTGGATTTTTTTTTTTTTTTTTCCAAAATCAGACTTGACACCAGAGAGGCTGAATACCGCACTGAGTCAATGCGGTCTTAGCCTCTCTGGTCTCAACACTCTGTCTGATTTTGGATTTTTTTTTTTTTTTTTCCAAAATCAGACTTGACACCAGAGAGGCTGAATACCGCACTGAGTCAATGCGGTCTTAGCCTCTCTGGTGTCAACACTCTGTCTGATTTTGGATTTTTTTTTTTTTTTTTCCAAAATCAGACTTGACACCAGAGAGGCTGAATACCGCACTGAGTCAATGCGGTCTTAGCCTCTCTGGTCTCAACACTCTGTCTGATTTTGGATTTTATTTTTTATTTTTTTTAAATCAGACTTGACACCAGAGAGGCTGAATACCGCACTGAGTCAATGCGGTCTTAGCCTCTCTGGTGTCAACACTCTGTCTGATTTTGGATTTTTTTTTTTTTTTTTTCCAAAATCAGACTTGACACCAGAGAGGCTGAATACCGCACTGAGTCAATGCGGTCTTAGCCTCTCTGGTGTCAACACTCTGTCTGATTTTGGATTTTTTTTTTTTTTTTCCAAAATCAGACTTGACACCAGAGAGGCTGAATACCGCACTGAGTCAATGCCGTCTTAGCCTCTCTGGTGTCAACACTCTGTCTGATTTTGGATTTTTTTTTTTTTTTTTCCAAAATCAGACTTGACACCAGAGAGGCTGAATACCGCACTGAGTCAATGCGGTCTTAGCCTCTCTGGTCTCAACACTCTGTCTGATTTTGGATTTTTTTTTTTTTTTTTACAAAATCAGACTTGACACCAGAGAGGCTGAATACCGCACTGAGTCAATGCGGTCTTAGCATCTCTGGTCTCAACACTCTGTCTGATTTTGGATTTTTTTTTTTTTTTTCCAAAATCAGACTTGACACCAGAGAGGCTGAATACCGCACTGAGTCAATGCGGTCTTAGCCTCTCTGGTCTCAACACTCTGTCTGATTTTGGATTTTTTTTTTTTTTTTTTCCAAAATCAGACTTGACACCAGAGAGGCTGAATACCGCACTGAGTCAATGCGGTCTTAGCCTCTCTGGTCTCAACACTCTGTCTGATTTTTGATTTTTTTTTTTTTTTTTCCAAAATCAGACTTGACACCAGAGAGGCTGAATACCGCACTGAGTCAATGCGGTCTTAGCCTCTCTGGTGTCAACACTCTGTCTGATTTTGGATTTTTTTTTTTTTTTTTCCAAAATCAGACTTGACACCAGAGAGGCTGAATACCGCACTGAGTCAATGCAGTCTTAGCCTCTCTGGTGTCAACACTCTGTCTGATTTTGGATTTTTTTTTTTTTTTTTCCAAAATCAGACTTGACACCAGAGAGGCTGAATACCGCACTGAGTCAATGCGGTCTTAGCCTCTCTGGTCTCAACACTCTGTCTGATTTTGGATTTTTTTTTTTTTTTTTCAAAAATCAGACTTGACACCAGAGAGGCTGAATACCGCACTGAGTCAATGCGGTCTTAGCCTCTCTGGTCTCAACACTCTGTCTGATTTTGGATTTTTTTTTTTTTTTTTCCAAAATCAGACTTGACACCAGAGAGGCTGAATACCGCACTGAGTCAATGCGGTCTTAGCCTCTCTGGTGTCAACACTCTGTCTGATTTTGGATTTTTTTTTTTTTTTTTTCCAAAATCAGACTTGACACCAGAGAGGCTGAATACCGCACTGAGTCAATGCGGTCTTAGCCTCTCTGGTCTCAACACTCTGTCTGATTTTGGATTTTTTTTTTTTTTTTTCCAAAATCAGACTTGACACCAGGCACTGAGTCAATGCGGTCTTAGCCTCTCTGGTGTCAACACTCTGTCTGATTTTGGATTTTTTTTTTTTTTTTTTTCCAAAATCAGACTTGACACCAGAGAGGCTGAATACCGCACTGAGTCAATGCGGTCTTAGCCTCTCTGGTGTCAACACTCTGTCTGATTTTGGATTTTTTTTTTTTTTTTTTTCCAAAATCAGACTTGACACCAGAGAGGCTGAATACCGCACTGAGTCAATGCCGTCTTAGCCTCTCTGGTCTCAACACTCTGTTTGATTTTGGATTTTTTTTTTTTTTTTTTTCCAAAATCAGACTTGACACCAGAGAGGCTGAATACCGCACTGAGTCAATGCGGTCTTAGCCTCTCTGGTGTCAACACTCTGTCTGATTTTGGATTTTTTTTTTTTTTTTTTCCAAAATCAGACTTGACACCAGAGAGGCTGAATACCGCACTGAGTCAATGCGGTCTTAGCCTCTCTGGTGTCAACAACTCTGTCTGATTTTGGATTTTTTTTTTTTTTTTTTACAAAATCAGACTTGACACACCAGAGAGGCTGAATACCGCACTGAGTCAATGCGGTCTTAGCATCTCTGGTCTCAACACTCTGTCTGATTTTGGAATTTTTTTTTTTTTTTTTTTCCAAAATCAGACTTGACACCAGAGAGGCTGAATACCGCACTGAGTCAATGCGGTCTTAGCCTCTCTGGTCTCAACACTCTGTCTGATTTTGGATTTTTTTTTTTTTTTTTTCCAAAATCAGACTTGACACCAGAGAGGCTGAATACCGCACTGAGTCAATGCGGTCTTAGCCTCTCTGGTCTCAACACTCTGTCTGATTTTTGATTTTTTTTTTTTTTTTTCCAAAATCAGACTTGACACCAGAGAGGCTGAATACCGCACTGAGTCAATGCGGTCTTAGCCTCTCTGGTCTCAACGCTCTGTCTGATTTTTGATTTTTGATTTTTTTTTTTTACAAAATCAGACTTGACACCAGAGAGGCTGAATACCGCACTGAGTCAATGCGGTCTTAGCATCTCTGGTCTCAACACTCTGTCTGATTTTGGATTTTTTTTTTTTTTTTTTCCAAAATCAGACTTGACACCAGAGAGGCTGAATACCGCACTGAGTCAATGCGGTCTTAGCCTCTCTGGTCTCAACACTCTGTCTGATTTTGGATTTTTTTTTTTTTTTTTCCAAAATCAGACTTGACACCAGAGAGGCTGAATACCGCACTGAGTCAATGCGGTCTTAGCCTCTCTGGTCTCAACACTCTGTCTGATTTTGGATTTTTTTTTTTTTTTTTTCCAAAATCAGACTTGACACCAGAGAGGCTGAATACCGCACTGAGTCAATGCGGTCTTAGCCTCTCTGGTGTCAACACTCTGTCTGATTTTGGATTTTTTTTTTTTTTTTTTTCCAAAATCAGACTTGACACCAGAGAGGCTGAATACCGCACTGAGTCAATGCGGTCTTAGCCTCTCTGGTCTCAACACTCTGTCTGATTTTGGATTTTTTTTTTTTTTTTTCCAAAATCAGACTTGACACCAGAGAGGCTGAATACCACACTGAGTCAATGCGGTCTTAGCCTCTCTGGTGTCAACACTCTGTCTGATTTTGGATTTTTTTTTTTTTTTTTTCCAAAATCAGACTTGACACCAGAGAGGCTGAATACCGCACTGAGTCAATGCGGTCTTAGCCTCTCTGGTCTCAACACTCTGTCTGATTTGGATTTTTTTTTTTTTTATTTTTCCAAAATCAGACTTGACACCAGAGAGGCTGAATACCGCACTGAGTCAATGCGGTCTTAGCCTCTCTGGTGTCAACACTCTGTCTGATTTTGGATTTTTTTTTTTTTTTTTCCAAAATCAGACTTGACACCAGAGAGGCTGAATACCGCACTGAGTCAATGCGGTCTTAGCCTCTCTGGTCTCAACACTCTGTCTGATTTTGGATTTTTTTTTTTTTTTTTCCAAAATCAGACTTGACACCAGAGAGGCTGAATACCGCACTGAGTCAATGCGGTCTTAGCCTCTCTGGTGTCAACACTCTGTCTGATTTGGATTTTTTTTTTTTTTTTTTCCAAAATCAGACTTGACACCAGAGAGGCTGAATACCGCACTGAGTCAATGCGGTCTTAGCCTCTCTGGTCTCAACACTCTGTCTGATTTTGGATTTTTTTTTTTTTTTTTCCAAAATCAGACTTGACACCAGAGAGGCTGAATACCGCACTGAGTCAATGCGGTCTTAGCCTCTCTGGTCTCAACACTCTGTCTGATTTTGGATTTTTTTTTTTTTTTTTTCCAAAATCAGACTTGACACCAGAGAGGCTGAATACCGCACTGAGTCAATGCGGTCTTAGCCTCTCTGGTCTCAACACTCTGTCTGATTTTGGATTTTTTTTTTTTTTTTTTCCAAAATCAGACTTGACACCAGAGAGGCTGAATACCGCACTGAGTCAATGCGGTCTTAGCCTCTCTGGTCTCAACACTCTGTCTGATTTTGGATTTTTTTTTTTTTTTTTCCAAAATCAGACTTGACACCAGAGAGGCTGAATACCGCACTGAGTCAATGCGGTCTTAGCCTCTCTGGTCTCAACACTCTGTCTGATTTTGGATTTTTTTTTTTTTTTTTCCAAAATCAGACTTGACACCAGAGAGGCTGAATACCGCACTGAGTCAATGCGGTCTTAGCCTCTCTGGTCTCAACACTCTGTCTGATTTTGGATTTTTTTTTTTTTTTTTTCCAAAATCAGACTTGACACCAGAGAGGCTGAATACCGCACTGAGTCAATGCGGTCTTAGCCTCTCTGGTCTCAACACTCTGTCTGATTTTGGATTTTTTTTTTTTTTTTTTCCAAAATCAGACTTGACACCAGAGAGGCTGAATACCGCACTGAGTCAATGCGGTCTTAGCCTCTCTGGTCGTCAACACTCTGTCTGATTTTGGATTTTTTTTTTTTTTTTTCCAAAATCAGACTTGACACCAGAGAGGCTGAATACCGCACTGAGTCAATGCGGTCTTAGCCTCTCTGGTCGTCAACACTCTGTCTGATTTTGGATTTTTTTTTTTTTTTTTTCCAAAATCAGACTTGACACCAGAGAGGCTGAATACCGCACTGAGTCAATGCGGTCTTAGCCTCTCTGGTCTCAACACTCTGTCTGATTTTGGATTTTTTTTTTTTTTTTTTCCAAAATCAGACTTGACACCAGAGAGGCTGAATACCGCACTGAGTCAATGCGGTCTTAGCCTCTCTGGTCGTCAACACTCTGTCTGATTTTGGATTTTTTTTTTTTTTTTTTTCCAAAATCAGACTTGACACCAGAGAGGCTGAATACCGCACTGAGTCAATGCGGTCTTAGCCTCTCTGGTCTCAACACTCTGTCTGATTTTGGATTTTTTTTTTTTTTTTTCCAAAATCAGACTTGACACCAGAGAGGCTGAATACCGCACTGAGTCAATGCGGTCTTAGCCTCTCTGGTGTCAACACTCTGTCTGATTTTGGATTTTTTTTTTTTTTTTTTCCAAAATCAGACTTGACACCAGAGAGGCTGAATACCGCACTGAGTCAATGCGGTCTTAGCCTCTCTGGTCTCAACACTCTGTCTGATTTTGGATTTTTTTTTTTTTTTTTTTCCAAAATCAGACTTGACACCAGAGAGGCTGAATACCGCACTGAGTCAATGCGGTCTTAGCCTCTCTGGTGCTCAACACTCTGTCTGATTTTGGATTTTTTTTTTTTTTTTTTCCAAAATCAGACTTGACACCAGAGAGGCTGAATACCGCACTGAGTCAATGCGGTCTTAGCCTCTCTGGTCTCAACACTCTGTCTGATTTTGGATTTTTTTTTTTTTTTTTTCCAAAATATCAGACTTGACACCAGAGAGGCTGAATACCGCACTGAGTCAATGCGGTCTTAGCCTCTCTGGTGTCAACACTCTGTCTGATTTTGGATTTTTTTTTTTTTTTTTTCCAAAATCAGACTTGACACCAGAGAGGCTGAATACCGCACTGAGTCAATGCGGTCTTAGCCTCTCTGGTCTCAACACTCTGTCTGATTTTGGATTTTTTTTTTTTTTTTTCCAAAATCAGACTTGACACCAGAGAGGCTGAATACCGCACTGAGTCAATGCGGTCTTAGCCTCTCTGGTCTCAACACTCTGTCTGATTTTGGATTTTTTTTTTTTTTTTTTCCAAAATCAGACTTGACACCAGAGAGGCTGAATACCGCACTGAGTCAATGCGGTCTTAGCCTCTCTGGTGCTCAACACTCTGTCTGATTTTGGATTTTTTTTTTTTTTTTTTCCAAAATCAGACTTGACACCAGAGAGGCTGAATACCGCACTGAGTCAATGCGGTCTTAGCCTCTCTGGTCTCAACACTCTGTCTGATTTTGGATTTTTTTTTTTTTTTTTCCAAAATCAGACTTGACACCAGAGAGGCTGAATACCGCACTGAGTCAATGCGGTCTTAGCCTCTCTGGTGTCAACACTCTGTCTGATTTTGGATTTTTTTTTTTTTTTTTTCCAAAATCAGACTTGACACCAGAGAGGCTGAATACCGCACTGAGTCAATGCGGTCTTAGCCTCTCTGGTCTCAACACTCTGTCTGATTTTGGATTTTTTTTTTTTTTTTTTCCAAAATCAGACTTGACACCAGAGAGGCTGAATACCGCACTGAGTCAATGCGGTCTTAGCCTCTCTGGTCTCAACACTCTGTCTGATTTTGGATTTTTTTTTTTTTTTTTTCCAAAATCAGACTTGACACCAGAGAGGCTGAATACCGCACTGAGTCAATGCGGTCTTAGCCTCTCTGGTGTCAACACTCTGTCTGATTTTGGATTTTTTTTTTTTTTTTTTCCAAAATCAGACTTGACACCAGAGAGGCTGAATACCGCACTGAGTCAATGCGGTCTTAGCCTCTCTGGTCTCAACACTCTGTCTGATTTTGGATTTTTTTTTTTTTTTTTTCCAAAATCAGACTTGACACCAGAGAGGCTGAATACCGCACTGAGTCAATGCGGTCTTAGCCTCTCTGGTCTCAACACTCTGTCTGATTTTGGATTTTTTTTTTTTTTTTTCCAAAATCAGACTTGACACCAGAGAGGCTGAATACCGCACTGAGTCAATGCGGTCTTAGCCTCTCTGGTCGTCAACACTCTGTCTGATTTTGGATTTTTTTTTTTTTTTTTCCAAAATCAGACTTGACACCAGAGAGGCTGAATACCGCACTGAGTCAATGCGGTCTTAGCCTCTCTGGTCTCAACACTCTGTCTGATTTTGGATTTTTTTTTTTTTTTTTCCAAAATCAGACTTGACACCAGAGAGGCTGAATACCGCACTGAGTCAATGCGGTCTTAGCCTCTCTGGTGCTCAACACTCTGTCTGATTTTGGATTTTTTTTTTTTTTTTTTTCCAAAATCAGACTTGACACCAGAGAGGCTGAATACCGCACTGAGTCAATGCGGTCTTAGCCTCTCTGGTCGTCAACACTCTGTCTGATTTTGGATTTTTTTTTTTTTTTTTTCCAAAATCAGACTTGACACCAGAGAGGCTGAATACCGCACTGAGTCAATGCGGTCTTAGCCTCTCTGGTCTCAACACTCTGTCTGATTTTGGATTTTTTTTTTTTTTTTTCCAAAATCAGACTTGACACCAGAGAGGCTGAATACCGCACTGAGTCAATGCGGTCTTAGCCTCTCTGGTCTCAACACTCTGTCTGATTTTGGATTTTTTTTTTTTTTTTTTCCAAAATCAGACTTGACACCAGAGAGGCTGAATACCGCACTGAGTCAATGCGGTCTTAGCCTCTCTGGTGTCAACACTCTGTCTGATTTTGGATTTTTTTTTTTTTTTTTTCCAAAATCAGACTTGACACCAGAGAGGCTGAATACCGCACTGAGTCAATGCGGTCTTAGCCTCTCTGGTCTCAACACTCTGTCTGATTTTGGATTTTTTTTTTTTTTTTTTCCAAAATCAGACTTGACACCAGAGAGGCTGAATACCGCACTGAGTCAATGCGGTCTTAGCCTCTCTGGTGTCAACACTCTGTCTGATTTTGGATTTTTTTTTTTTTTTTTTCCAAAATCAGACTTGACACCAGAGAGGCTGAATACCGCACTGAGTCAATGCGGTCTTAGCCTCTCTGGTCTCAACACTCTGTCTGATTTTGGATTTTTTTTTTTTTTTTTCCAAAATCAGACTTGACACCAGAGAGGCTGAATACCGCACTGAGTCAATGCGGTCTTAGCCTCTCTGGTCTCAACACTCTGTCTGATTTTGGATTTTTTTTTTTTTTTTTTTCCAAAATCAGACTTGACACCAGAGAGGCTGAATACCGCACTGAGTCAATGCGGTCTTAGCCTCTCTGGTGTCAACACTCTGTCTGATTTTGGATTTTTTTTTTTTTTTTTTTCCAAAATCAGACTTGACACCAGAGAGGCTGAATACCGCACTGAGTCAATGCGGTCTTAGCCTCTCTGGTCTCAACACTCTGTCTGATTTTTGGATTTTTTTTTTTTTTTTTTTCCAAAATCAGACTTGACACCAGAGAGGCTGAATACCGCACTGAGTCAATGCGGTCTTAGCCTCTCTGGTCTCAACACTCTGTCTGATTTTGGATTTTTTTTTTTTTTTTTTCCAAAATCAGACTTGACACCAGAGAGGCTGAATACCGCACTGAGTCAATGCGGTCTTAGCCTCTCTGGTGTCAACACTCTGTCTGATTTTGGATTTTTTTTTTTTTTTTTTCCAAAATCAGACTTGACACCAGAGAGGCTGAATACCGCACTGAGTCAATGCGGTCTTAGCCTCTCTGGTCTCAACACTCTGTCTGATTTTGGATTTTTTTTTTTTTTTTTTTCCAAAATCAGACTTGACACCAGAGAGGCTGAATACCGCACTGAGTCAATGCGGTCTTAGCCTCTCTGGTGCTCAACACTCTGTCTGATTTTGGATTTTTTTTTTTTTTTTTTCCAAAATCAGACTTGACACCAGAGAGGCTGAATACCGCACTGAGTCAATGCGGTCTTAGCCTCTCTGGTGTCAACACTCTGTCTGATTTTGGATTTTTTTTTTTTTTTTTCCAAAATCAGACTTGACACCAGAGAGGCTGAATACCGCACTGAGTCAATGCGGTCTTAGCCTCTCTGGTCTCAACACTCTGTCTGATTTTGGATTTTTTTTTTTTTTTTTTCCAAATCAGACTTGACACCAGAGAGGCTGAATACCGCACTGAGTCAATGCGGTCTTAGCCTCTCTGGTGTCAACACTCTGTCTGATTTTGGATTTTTTTTTTTTTTTTTTTCCAAAATCAGACTTGACACCAGAGAGGCTGAATACCGCACTGAGTCAATGCGGTCTTAGCCTCTCTGGTCTCAACACTCTGTCTGATTTTGGATTTTTTTTTTTTTTTTTTCCAAAATCAGACTTGACACCAGAGAGGCTGAATACCGCACTGAGTCAATGCGGTCTTAGCCTCTCTGGTCGTCAACACTCTGTCTGATTTTGGATTTTTTTTTTTTTTTTTTCCAAAATCAGACTTGACACCAGAGAGGCTGAATACCGCACTGAGTCAATGCGGTCTTAGCCTCTCTGGTCTCAACACTCTGTCTGATTTTGGATTTTTTTTTTTTTTTTTTCCAAAATCAGACTTGACACCAGAGAGGCTGAATACCGCACTGAGTCAATGCGGTCTTAGCCTCTCTGGTCTCAACACTCTGTCTGATTTTGGATTTTTTTTTTTTTTTTTCCAAAATCAGACTTGACACCAGAGAGGCTGAATACCGCACTGAGTCAATGCGGTCTTAGCCTCTCTGGTGTCAACACTCTGTCTGATTTTGGATTTTTTTTTTTTTTTTTTCCAAAATCAGACTTGACACCAGAGAGGCTGAATACCGCACTGAGTCAATGCGGTCTTAGCCTCTCTGGTCTCAACACTCTGTCTGATTTTGGATTTTTTTTTTTTTTTTTCCAAAATCAGACTTGACACCAGAGAGGCTGAATACCGCACTGAGTCAATGCGGTCTTAGCCTCTCTGGTGTCAACACTCTGTCTGATTTTGGATTTTTTTTTTTTTTTTTTCCAAAATCAGACTTGACACCAGAGAGGCTGAATACCGCACTGAGTCAATGCGGTCTTAGCCTCTCTGGTCTCAACACTCTGTCTGATTTTGGATTTTTTTTTTTTTTTTTTTCCAAAATCAGACTTGACACCAGAGAGGCTGAATACCGCACTGAGTCAATGCGGTCTTAGCCTCTCTGGTGTCAACACTCTGTCTGATTTTGGATTTTTTTTTTTTTTTTTTCCAAAATCAGACTTGACACCAGAGAGGCTGAATACCGCACTGAGTCAATGCGGTCTTAGCCTCTCTGGTCTCAACACTCTGTCTGATTTTGGATTTTTTTTTTTTTTTTTCCAAAATCAGACTTGACACCAGAGAGGCTGAATACCGCACTGAGTCAATGCGGTCTTAGCCTCTCTGGTGTCAACACTCTGTCTGATTTTGGATTTTTTTTTTTTTTTTTTCCAAAATCAGACTTGACACCAGAGAGGCTGAATACCGCACTGAGTCAATGCGGTCTTAGCCTCTCTGGTCTCAACACTCTGTCTGATTTTTGGATTTTTTTTTTTTTTTTTCCAAAATCAGACTTGACACCAGAGAGGCTGAATACCGCACTGAGTCAATGCGGTCTTAGCCTCTCTGGTGTCAACACTCTGTCTGATTTTGGATTTTTTTTTTTTTTTTTTTTCCAAAATCAGACTTGACACCAGAGAGGCTGAATACCGCACTGAGTCAATGCGGTCTTAGCCTCTCTGGTCTCAACACTCTGTCTGATTTTGGATTTTTTTTTTTTTTTTTTCCAAAATCAGACTTGACACCAGAGAGGCTGAATACCGCACTGAGTCAATGCGGTCTTAGCCTCTCTGGTGTCAACACTCTGTCTGATTTTGGATTTTTTTTTTTTTTTTTTCCAAAATCAGACTTGACACCAGAGAGGCTGAATACCGCACTGAGTCAATGCGGTCTTAGCCTCTCTGGTCTCAACACTCTGTCTGATTTTGGATTTTTTTTTTTTTTTTTTCCAAAATCAGACTTGACACCAGAGAGGCTGAATACCGCACTGAGTCAATGCGGTCTTAGCCTCTCTGGTGTCAACACTCTGTCTGATTTTGGATTTTTTTTTTTTTTTTTCCAAAATCAGACTTGACACCAGAGAGGCTGAATACCGCACTGAGTCAATGCGGTCTTAGCCTCTCTGGTGCTCAACACTCTGTCTGATTTTGGATTTTTTTTTTTTTTTTTTCCAAAATCAGACTTGACACCAGAGAGGCTGAATACCGCACTGAGTCAATGCGGTCTTAGCCTCTCTGGTGTCAACACTCTGTCTGATTTTGGATTTTTTTTTTTTTTTTTCCAAAATCAGACTTGACACCAGAGAGGCTGAATACCGCACTGAGTCAATGCGGTCTTAGCCTCTCTGGTCTCAACACTCTGTCTGATTTTGGATTTTTTTTTTTTTTTTTTCCAAAATCAGACTTGACACCAGAGAGGCTGAATACCGCACTGAGTCAATGCGGTCTTAGCCTCTCTGGTCTCAACACTCTGTCTGATTTTGGATTTTTTTTTTTTTTTTTTCCAAAATCAGACTTGACACCAGAGAGGCTGAATACCGCACTGAGTCAATGCGGTCTTAGCCTCTCTGGTGTCAACACTCTGTCTGATTTTGGATTTTTTTTTTTTTTTTTTTCCAAAATCAGACTTGACACCAGAGAGGCTGAATACCGCACTGAGTCAATGCGGTCTTAGCCTCTCTGGTCTCAACACTCTGTCTGATTTTGGATTTTTTTTTTTTTTTTTTCCAAAATCAGACTTGACACCAGAGAGGCTGAATACCGCACTGAGTCAATGCGGTCTTAGCCTCTCTGGTCTCAACACTCTGTCTGATTTTGGATTTTTTTTTTTTTTTTTCCAAAATCAGACTTGACACCAGAGAGGCTGAATACCGCACTGAGTCAATGCGGTCTTAGCCTCTCTGGTGTCAACACTCTGTCTGATTTTGGATTTTTTTTTTTTTTTTTCCAAAATCAGACTTGACACCAGAGAGGCTGAATACCGCACTGAGTCAATGCGGTCTTAGCCTCTCTGGTCTCAACACTCTGTCTGATTTTGGATTTTTTTTTTTTTTTTTCCTAAATCAGACTTGACACCAGAGAGGCTGAATACCGCACTGAGTCAATGCGGTCTTAGCCTCTCTGGTGTCAACACTCTGTCTGATTTTGGATTTTTTTTTTTTTTTTTTCCAAAATCAGACTTGACACCAGAGAGGCTGAATACCGCACTGAGTCAATGCGGTCTTAGCCTCTCTGGTCTCAACACTCTGTCTGATTTTGGATTTTTTTTTTTTTTTTTTCCAAAATCAGACTTGACACCAGAGAGGCTGAATACCGCACTGAGTCAATGCCGGTCTTAGCCTCTCTGGTGTCAACACTCTGTCTGATTTTGGATTTTTTTTTTTTTTTTTTCCAAAATCAGACTTGACACCAGAGAGGCTGAATACCGCACTGAGTCAATGCGGTCTTAGCCTCTCTGGTCTCAACACTCTGTCTGATTTTGGATTTTTTTTTTCTTTTTTCTCCAAAATCAGACTTGACACCAGAGAGGCTGAATACCGCACTGAGTCAATGCGGTCTTAGCCTCTCTGGTGTCAACACTCTGTCTGATTTTGGATTTTTTTTTTTTTTTTTTTCCAAAATCAGACTTGACACCAGAGAGGCTGAATACCGCACTGAGTCAATGCGGTCTTAGCCTCTCTGGTCTCAACACTCTGTCTGATTTTGGATTTTTTTTTTTTTTTTTTCCAAAATCAGACTTGACACCAGAGAGGCTGAATACCGCACTGAGTCAATACGGTCTTAGCCTCTCTGGTGTCAACACTCTGTCTGATTTTGGATTTTTTTTTTTTTTTTTCAAAATCAGACTTGACACCAGAGAGGCTGAATACCGCACTGAGTCAAT